>NW_008614735.1:0-1496 GCF_000691845.1 Merops nubicus | reverse complement strand
TGATCTTGGAGCTCTTTTCCAACCTTACTGATTCTTTGACTCTTCAAACACAAACTCTGACCTGATGAGATGATGGATTCACAACAGAACATGACCTAGAGCTCTGTGTGGATGCCAGGCTGCTGCACTGGCCTCTGTCCTTGGCTGTTTATTGCAGCTACTGCTTAAAACCTGAAGTGTGCATCTTAATTTTGGAGCTAAGAAAAACTCTGTTACTTCTTCTCAAACCAAATCCCACTTCCTGGGAAAAGGGGGGAAGAGGAGCAGGTGAAACCTGGCTGAAGGACCAGGAAAGGGTTTCTCTCAGCTATTTTTATACAGTGCTTTTGATAAACTGGAGGAGCCTCAATCTAACAATAAGATGAGGTTATAACAGCTAAAAATGATTTACTTTTCCTTGAACAGCTATTCTTAGCATCCCATCTTCATGTCTTCTAACACTGGTGGGATCTCCTTTATGGAGCGTGGGATGTCAGGGCTGTTATTTTGGGCTGTGGGGCTGGAGGCAGGTCAGGGGCAGCTGGAAGGTGCCCAGGTGAGAAGCTGCTGCTCCAGCACTTCTCTCCTCTTCGCTGGGGGGTCGGGGTGGTCTGCAGGGCTCTCTGCCTGCTCCTCTCTCCCCTGGGGAGGGGTAAAGGCTTTGGCTCCCAGTCTGAGTGAGATGTGATGGAGCAGCAGCGTTGCCTCTGCTCCAAAGTGAGTGAGGAGCACCCAGGAGGTGGGAAAAGCTGCAGATGCAGCATTGTTAGAAGAGTTCACTTAACACTGCTGGAAAAGCAAGGATGACTTCTGACTTCTCTTAGTGGTTGCTGGCATTGTGCTGAAGGTGTTCACATGGGGATAGCTTCCAGCTGGCTGTGGTGACAGGAGCACTGTGCCTACAGAGAGGCTGTTTCTAGCCCTCTGTAGTGGGCCAGTTTCCATATTAACCCCTGGAAAACATCTGGGAGCTTTGTCTGGATTATCCTCCCTATGAAAGGGACGGGAAGCTTTGGGTCTGGAGACAATAAAGAAGCTTCTGGGCTGAGTTAACCGAGCTGCCTGGGTAGTGCTGTGTCCTGTGTTTGGGTGGCAGTCTGTGTTGAAAGTCCAGCAGAAGACACTGGAATTACTGGAGCATGTTGCTGTGCAGCTTTCTCAGCCCTGGGGAAGCTTCTTTTCCTTATTCCTGAGGGCCCATCTTGGGCTTTGAGGTGTGTCCACCAACTGGCCTCAGATTTACTTGCTGATCTACCTTGGAATGTTCTTTTTGTGTATATAGTAACATTTTTTCCCACTTTCTGATCCTGTTGGGATTGGGAGTAGGTGACACTGGCAGCTTAGGAGGCTCCAGTGGTGCACTGTGATAAGATGCCATCTCAAGCTGACCAGGGGCTTAGCTAATTACCTTTCAAGATGGCAAGAAAGAGCAGCTCTTCTTTGCACCCTCCTTCCTTCTGTCCTTTGCTGCTTCCCCAAACCCCAACCCCTCCCTTCTGTCTCCTGACCCCTCATTT
>NW_008614734.1:9876-16784 GCF_000691845.1 Merops nubicus | reverse complement strand
TCAGCAAACTTGCTGAGGGTGCACTCTTTTGGAAAACATCTCCTTTGGAAAACATGCAGCTAATTTTGCTTAGGCGAGGGCAGCGTGCTGTTCAGGCCTGCTTTGTAGCACATTTGGCCTGGTTTAATGCATCTTATTGACAAATTAGTATTGACTTGTCTTTTCCTTATGCCAGAGTCTCTCATGAGAGCTCAGAATAAGCGTATCTAAAGTACACTGGGCATATTGTGCTGTAACTACTTAATTTTGAAAATTCCTCTGTTTTGTGGTTTGTTGTCATACAGTTTATGCACCTTCACTTGTGTTTTAATTTCCTGTTAGTCTCTAAACTCTGTAGCCAAAGAATGTCTTTTTTTTTTAATCTGTTCTGACAATAGTGTGGAACATCAGTAAAATAATGAAATATTTTTTTTTTGGCCAAGATGTAGGGCAGTAACATGAAATACAAGCACTGACAGAACTTACCCGTGCTAGGGATTTCTCAGGTCTTGGCTGTTTCAAGGTATCAAGGTGCTTTCAATGCAGTATTTGTCACAGTATTTATCTCAGTGTTTGTCATGGCAGACCTGTGTGCAGTTGTTGGATTCCATAGGTCTGAACTGCTGCTTGTTTTGCAAGATGATTCATGACTCACAGTGTCATTCTTGGAGTGCATTTGACAAAAGCAGTCAGGCTCAGCATTTGAGGAGACATGCATTGACATGTGTCACTTACTGGAGGCAGTGCTGCTCACAGCTAAAACTCTGAAATGTTCAGACTTTTCATTTTCTTTCATAGTGATGCTGATGGAGTTTGCAGCTACACACAGAAGTTTGCAAGAATCTTTTTCAAAAACAAAGAAAAACTTCATCCAGAAATCTCTAAAAAGAGTAGAAGAAATAAAAAATGAGAGAGAAAAGGAAAAGCCAGAAGCCAGCCAGTTTCAAAGATCAAAGCCTGAGAAGTTATGCAGGCAAAAGGGGTCTCTTCTTATCTCTGGTAGGTTTATGTGGGCACAGGACATAGCATTAGGTAATTTTAGTTGGTGTTTGATATCAAAGAACAGATCTCACATATGTTGCATCTTTGCTGTTGCAAACTGGGATGTTCTTTAAACATTTCTTTGGGAAAGGAGCTTTTTTTTCCCCTGCTGTCTATTTCAGTGTTGTGAAGGCCCTCATGGGTCCTCTTGTTTCCACAATCTGCTCATGCTTTTGTAATCATAAGGTGTCTCTTGTAATAGTAGTTTGGGAAAGAACAACCATACTGAGCAAACTGATGCACCTCTAATGCCTGCTGACGGCAGCTGGAAGTTGGCTGTGGAGGATCATGGCTGGCTTGAAGTACAGGCAGCAGCCTGACAATGAGACTGTGATGACTGATTTTTAACACAAGACCTCATCTCCATTGTGCCAGCTTATTTCTTTTTTTGTAATGTCGTTTAAAAAATCTTTGAACACCTCTCATGCTTTTGAGTTGATGTGTTTGCGTATGGTTTTTGTTTGAATTGTGGGTTTTTTGGGGTGGTTTAGTTTTTTTATTGTTTGAGGTTTTTTGGTGTTTTTTTTGGTTTTTTGTTTTAGGAAAAAAAGGTGCAGCTGCTAATCAGTTGAAGAAAGTAGGAGAAGTGAAAGTGTCTTCTCCAGAGGACAGGAAGTCTGGAGAAATGGAAATGCACCAGCGTACTTCAAGGCATGGCATGAGCACAAGTGGGAGAAGTTGGGTTTGCAAACGCCGGTAGCTGGTCTGTCTTGTGGAAGGTCCTGGCCAGCCGGAGCGGTTTGTTGGGCCCGGTGCCGGGAGGGAGGAGGGGTCCCTGCGGGGCGGCCTCAGCTCCTCCTGGGGGCAGCTGTGCCAGTCAGTGCCTCAGCCTGCACCAGGTTTGGAGGCGAGTTCGCTGCTGTGCTTGGGCTCTTGCCCATGGTGACGTGCAGCAGGTCCAGCTCCAAACGGGCTGTTGCTAAGGTGCAGCCAAGGAGGAATTGGAAGTGATTCGAGATTTCTGGAGAGCTGAGTCAAAATATTTTTGTTTTCTAGCAATTGACACAATATAAACCCTTAAGCTTGTTAATTTATTCCAGTTTTGCTACTTTCTTCCTGTCAAGACATCATTTTTTCCTACTGTTTTGACAGGCTTTATAATCAACTTGCAGAAGTGAAAATCAGAAAGGAAGAAAAAACACGACAAGAAACTTACGCTAGAAACAGAGAAAAGGCCAAAGAGTTTCAGAAGGTAATAGTCTGCTACATGTTGTCCTACCTGGTTAATTTTCATGATTTCACCGAGTTTCTAACCAGATTGAGCCAGTCTGTTTCAGTTGCACTTGCACCACAAAATTATCAAGACAGCCTAGATCTTAAGTGATGCTACTGCTACATCCCATGCTACACCCTACTGAAGAATTTCCTTGTTAAGACCATGACTGAGCTGAAATTTTCCCTAAAAAGTGTGTCTACCTCAGGCTTCTTTTTTTCTAGTGACTTGAGGTTGAGCAAAAAGGCTGTGGGAGACTCCAGCTGCTGCAAAGTCTACTTGGCAAAAGAAGCATGAGTTCTCATTAGTCCAAACTTGACTGAATGTCCACTAGAAGGCAGCTGGGGGAAGGGGTTTTGGCTACTGCATAGGTAGCACAAGATTCTGCCTGGCTTGAGCACCCCTGAGCTTAACAGGAGAATTTTGTCTGGGTGTGCCTGCACTCACTCTATAACATGAGGTAGAGCAAGAGGATCTGTCAGTTCTCCCTGTCACCTTGCTGGGCCTCAGGTAACTGTAAGGAAGCAGATGCTGGATAATGTGCTGGGGCTCCAAGGCCCAAATCCTGCCTGTACTCCTGACCACCTCAGCTTTGTGGGGGTGGAAGGAAGTGCTGCTGCTTTTATTTCTTTTTAACAGAAAAAGAAGATAAACTGAAACCAAACCCACTGTGCCTTGCAGAGGCTCAGGTTATACCCAGGTTTTGACCACTTGACTGCACTGGTTTTAGTACAGTGACTCACTGCTGTAGCCTCATGGTTTGGTTGGTTTGCAGAAAATGCTGGAAAAACTACGAGCTAAGAAGAATTGGAAAGCCCCATGACAGGCAGAGGACTTTGAGCACCAAGGAATACTGCTCTCCTGCTACAGTCCAAGAGACCACTGAACAATGAAGACATTAATTGTCCAGCCCCACTAGGAATCCTCAGCTCCATGTTGTCAGAAAACTAACTGAACAAGACCCTGGGTAGAACCCTCAGAGATATCATTACAGAAACAGATTAAGCACTGCTTCAAATGTGGCTTGCCTCAGCTTTGAGTGGACTAACATGGTGAAAAGCCTTTCTTCATGTGTGTTACTGTGATAAAGGGAGAGATCATATTGAATTTTGTAATATACATGTGTAAAACATTTTCAAATAAAGCTTTTTCTAAGACTTAAATCCCATCAGGGTGCAAGACATTGTTTCTGCTGTGAAGCTGAACTTTGCATATGTTCCTTGCACTGTGTAACGTGAGATCAGGTGTGGGTTCCTGCAGTCAAGGGGTACATCTTCAAGCACCTGAAGGTAGGAAGGTAATGAAAACACTGTTACTGCTTCTAAGTACAGCTTTTCTATGCAAGTTTCCTGAGCTCAATTCAGAATAATTACGTTATCAGGATAAACTCAAGAGCTCAGCACTGTATTTGGTTATCAGCAGGTGGAACAGCAGGGCCATTTCATTCAGATGCAGCAGTCTTAGCCTATTTTTGATGAGCAATTAACTGTAATCTACACTTATTTTCACTGACATTTTCTTATGACCATAGTGCAGTTGCAGTTTGTGACCCTGTGAAATGTGTAAGACAAGCCCAGCCTGTCATCCCATGGAGCTAAGTGAGGTGGAGGCTTTCTGCAATGCAAAGATGAGTGGTATAGTACATATCTATCACACCCTAAGGCTTCTGTAAGGATTGCACATCAATATTCCTGTTCCTTTCCCATAGTATGATCTGAAGGGTAGGGACCAAGCCCATGCTTTGCTACCAGCCAGCCCCAGGGTTCATCTGTCAGGATTTACTCACCCCCCCCTTTGCTCACAGAAATAGCAACAGGAAGCAATACTAAGCAGCAGCTTTTGAACACCAATTTTATTTCAGTGCTAACACCCTGTACACAAATACCTCTCTCTCCAGAGCTTTGGAGGTGAGGGAGAACAGCTGGAAAACACTTTTCCTGTCAAATTACAACTTAATACACTTGGCTCTTCTGCAACACCAAGCCAGCACCAAGTATCCATCCTAAGCTCCACCACCACTTCTCCCAGGACAAACCAGACAGATCACAATGAAGGGGTGATGGGAAAGGCTCCCTGCACTTCTCAACAGGTTTCCAAACAACATGCACTGTTTCAATGCACAGAGGCTTGATTCTAGATTACTGCAGTAACACTGGATCCAGAGGAAGAGTTGTTCCAAAGAGCTGCGCTGTTCCTTGCAGCAGCATCACCAGGACCTGAGAGGAAAAGCTCCCGTTAGCACTTCTACTCAAGAAAAGCCTCGAACTCTCTCACGCTCGGCATGACACCCCCTTCCTCCAAGCTGGAGCAGTGCAATTGCAGGACATGGTGCCAGTACAGCAGCAGCAATGGCAGCCACACACACACATTCCCCATCACTAATGCTCAGAGGCAGAAGCATCATCTCCAGTGCCAGCTCCCCAAGTGTCATCATTTTGTCCCCTGTAACCACTCAATGCCCCTACCTAGCATTCCCACCCTGTGTGCCTCCTGCAGCCAGCTGCTGCAGGATTTATCAGCTCTAGGAACCTATCCTGCTGCAGAGGTCACCTGGTTTGGAACTGAGCAGCCTCTTCCTTACACCCCAAGAAACCCGAGGGCAGCGGATAACCATCCCTTTCTCACTCAGAGAGGTCTGGCTCCATACGTTGTATCTCCTCATAAATAGACCATAGCACACACCACGTGCCCACGGCATCCTGCAGAGGATTTCGATGTGCGGTCACCGCGTGAAGAGCTGCTGGTTTCTCAGCCATGCAAACCCTCTTTGAAGTGACCTTGAGTTTTTTTAGCCCCAGCAATTTTGCTGAGCACTCTTACCTTCCGGCTTGCTGTGGCAGCACTCGGGTGGTGTCTCAGCCTCCGACACGCAGTGACTGGGCAGCAAATGCTGTGGGTTAGAGTCACATCTGGTTAGTGTAGTGAAGACACAAGTGGGATGAACAAGGCTTGGAGCAGCCCTTTGCCTCCTCTTTCCACAACCACCACCCTCAACAGCAGCTTCTGGAATCAAAGTTTAATACGATGTAATGAACTTTTGTTCCTCTGCAGCTGAAGTGTTGGAGGGGCCCAAAGATACAGCCCCATCCCTACACCTCAGCAGGAACACTCTCACCTCAACAGCAGAAGGGAGCACTGTGTCCAACCTACAGTAAGGCTTTATTCCCAGCAGACTTAGTGCCACACCATGTTGCAATTGCAGAGTCTGATGGGCTTGCTTTATGGCCATCTCCACAACTCACCAGGAACAACATCCTAGCAGCCTTGGTAATGACCAGGTATCACTGCTACCACCAACTTAGATCAGGACTTCAGTCCATTGCCATTTGACCATTCTTCCTTGTTAAAAACCCGCCAATCCTGCCATGAAGTGAAACCATGTACTCCCAACAAGCCTAAAACCTGCTGACAGCTCCAAGTACAGGATTCCTCACAACCAGTAACAGTTTTATACAGAACCAGTACTACAAATTGCTGCACAACTGTGACATCCATTTAAAGTATCTATGCACATAAGAATGACTTGCAGATAAGCAACTGGCCAAAATCTGGGATTACCACTGCCCTGCAATCTCTGCTACCGGACAAGTTCTGCACTCTCCTAGAACAGTTCACTGAAGTCTCCATGTTCTGGAGTCACAGCAAGCTACCACAAACCTCTGTGAAACTGCATGAAACCTTCTGAACTGACAACTTACCTGTCACACAAGCTGTTACCATCTTCCACAGCTCCTCCTTCTAACCCAGCAAAGTTCACTTTGTTCTGTATCCTCAAGCACCTGTTAAAAAAGCAGCTGAACGTATTAGCCAAGTTCCAGCGGCCAGTATCCAGTTCACACTGGAATGTGAAAATCAAAAGCAAGACCCCTCAAATCCTCAGAGGACAGAAGCTGTACCAGCAAAAATACCAGGTTTAACAGACAGAAGGAAAACCAGCAATGCCAAATGCTGAACTACTGTTGCACTGCACCAGCTGCAGCAGCTCTCCACCCACTGCAGATCATTGTAACACTCCAGCTTTGTGTATGCACCAGTCAGTCTAAGGATAAGCTGCACTGAGGCACTCCTCAAGTCACAGAAGCTGCCATGCAACCAAGAGGGAAAATGTGCTCCACGAATCTCACCTCATAGCAGCAGCAGCTTCAGAGTTCTTCCAGGTTTCTATATATTCCTACCATGAATGATTTATACTCTTTCCGAAATTGTTTTACTGTAAGCCCTCCAGTCTATAGAACAGGAGCCAGGAATAGTAGTAAACTGGCTGAGCAGCTCAGAAACTCTTTTAAAGTCCAGTTGTAAAGACATAACCCAAATACCGCTGCTCAATACAAAACTACCAAGCATCTTGACACAACAAAAACGCAGCATGCTTATGAAGTAACTTCAAGTTCAGACATACACCACAGTGCTCTTACCTACAGCCCCCAAACAAGAAACAATCTGTAATCAAAGGGGAACAGACTGCTTCAAGCCATCCAGAAAACTCAAACCACAGGAAAGTGTTAGATGTCAGGTACCTACACAAACACCTGGCTGAAAAGCAGGTTCAGCCCATGTCAATCAACACATTAGTTACACCTGAAGTCTCAGAACACACCATCTTTCAACTCTTACCCAGCTTTTCCACTTGAATCACTTTTTTCATTTGTACCTCAAGTGCAAGTCAGTACCTAAA
>NW_008614734.1:0-9845 GCF_000691845.1 Merops nubicus | reverse complement strand
TGAGTCATTCCTGCAGGTCCGAGGCGCTGCGTTTTGTCTTGCAGTTTTACCCCACAGGGCTAACAGGTAGCTCAATGGGTAAAGCCAAACCACAAGTTTGTTCTGTGAGGCATTTCCAACGACATGAACCTACAGAAGAGATCCTATCGGGATAGACCTCAATGTTTCTAGTACCCTAGCACAAAAATCTAGCAGACTGCAGAGGTATCTGATACAGATCCTACTGTCTTTCCAATTTGTTTCAAGACATCTGGGGTAAGTAAGAGGGTAAATGATACACTAATATTGGGGAAGACAGAGTAACTCCTTCATATTGGCAACTTTTAACATGAAAGTTAACATTACCTGCATGCCAAACAGAATTGAATACAAAATTTTACTCAATCCTCCCTGTAACTTTCCTGCTAAGCATAATTTATGTGTAAAGGCAAAATTATCAGTTTAAACAGTTAACCTGATCACCTCCTTTTTCACTGAGAAATCCATATGAATGTTCTTTGGACAAATCAAAGTTAAATTCAATTAACAGATTGAATGCTACATTAAAATACAGTAGCAGTGTTGGAACAAGTGTCTGAAACCCTGCACAAGTCAGACGATTTCATGTGATAGACTTCCCACCACTGAAAACCGGAGCCCTTCTATCACTAAAGAATATGCTGGACCCTCAGGTGTCAGACTAACCCCAGAATGGGATTCAGACTTCCATGGAGTGGCATCCTGCATTTCTTCTCTTTCTCTCCAGTTACACACTACCTGAAAAAGCAAGGGAAAGTTACAAACCAACTCGTATGTGCATACAAACCAACCAGCAGAACCTACAGCAGTCCTTAGTACTTAAGTTGTTCTAACCAGGCATTCCTGATAGAGGCCATTTATAATCACACTTAAAGCCACTATAATGTCTGAATATTATCCTATTTAATTTGACTACTCTTAATTTCCTGTCTATTTTTAAAACAGTTACACGGGCATGATCTTTGCTGACTGACACAAAACATTGGACATTAAATATTCAGATGCCCAGAATAAAGTGACACGGGAAGGATGCCCATGTAGGGGATTTGTTCAGAAAGGCTAGTCTCACTCACTCTCTTCAGAGCAGTTGAACATTTTGCCAATCATCACAACAATTTCCTAACAGTATTCAGAAGTTTGGGAGAAAAGAAGCTCTTGTAAGTTTTCTACAGTGTCACTGCATCTTCTCAGTATGAGAAACCAGCAATATAACCAGCTTATCAAGTTAGAGGCAGCTAAGCTGCAACAGGCAATGTCACACTGACTTACCAAGGTGATAATTCAGATGGGACCATCCAGTGGGCTTCCTAAAAAGGAGAGTGTTACACCTGAGTAACAGGTCCACATTTCTTCCGTATTTTAGTAATTTATTAAGACTTTGGTATGTTTATACTCAATGTGAAGCAGGCAGCCTGTAGTCCAGTTACATTTGCTGCATTTTGAACTATGTTTGCATAGTGTCCCACTAAGTAAGCCTGTTACAGGTCTCATTGTCACCACTGCAATTGGCTTTGCAGTGAGGAAAGCACAACCTGTTGCTCCTCTAGCCACGTTTTTCGTTTCAGACACACAGTGGGTTGTGCCTATTCGCTGAATAACGGGGCGTCACAGCTCTGCACGATGTCTGCAGAGCAGCTTGTTTGGGAAGCCTTGCCTGTGAACTTTAACAGAAACATGCCACTAGCCACCATCTGGTATCTGTATTTGTTTCAAAATAAAATATTGCCTCTTTGATATTGAGGGTTTATGATCCTCATCCAACTGCCTCCACCTAGGAAAAAAAGCCGGCTATTTCCTCAGTACTTACCCATAAGTAGAGACTTTCCACAGTGTTCCAGACATCACAGGAATGTCCCTTTAAGAAGAAATATTTTGGATCAGGGCCATCAGTTTAACTGTACTTCTATCCCATAACAGTTTTTCAATGTTGTCTTTGACAAGCTTCCCAATAAGAACCTTTCAGTCTACTTGTTTCAACAGAAATACCAAGTTTAACCAGCACATCTGCAGGAAAACCAACGATGCCAGCTGCTGAGATACTGTCGCACTGCTTTTTGAACACCTCACCAGGAAGACACTGCTGGGTGCAGATACCATACAGTGCACAAATTAGCCCGATGACCTTCTGTAGGAAATGTCTGAAGAAATCCACGACTCTCACGTTGAAGTTCAGCAGAAACAAAGTGTACCTCCTCACTGATGTGTTCCACCGAAGTCTGCTGAAGAACCAGATTTGTAGATCAGAAGGCCAAACAGCCCTAAGAATTCAAGCAGTCCAAAAACGCTGCAGCTGCTCACTGCTGCAGAGCTGTCTGGAAGAAAATTGGTATAACTGAACTACACCTCTGCAGATGAGGAGCATGAAACTCATGCTCTAGATTCATCAGTATTTAAATGAATTTGTTTGAATACATACAAATATTGTCCCTTCATATAAGTAACACAACCAATACGTTCATCAGCTGTGGGTTGCAAAAGAAGGTTTTTTTCTAAGCACTAGGTTCCAGGCTTTTGTCTACAGCAACAGACAAAAACTGAACACGTGCTGGAACAGGTTGACTGTATCCACATTCATCTTATTTTGCACTACTTTTGAAGCAACATTTGAACAGTACACAGAAATCAAAACATTTCTCAGTTATCTGTATAGTCACAATCAATTACTGTCGCTGTCCACTACTGGTTTGCATTTTTAGGGAGACACCTAGCTTGGACTAAGGTAACCGTGGCAAGAAGTTCAGCATCAGATACACTCACATACAAACAATTTACAGTGTCTAACTCATTGTCTGTGCCCTCACTGCAGCCGTGGCCAAAGAAGATGCCTTGATCCTATTCTTAGGTGTGTTCTTGTGAAGTTTCATTACTTGTCAGCTTTCGCTCAGGGCTTCCCATGTTGAAGACTTTCCTACCCAGTGATCTGATGCAGCGCTTTCTTTCACGTCCCTTCCTAGACCCTCCTGCAGCCACATGAACTCGGTGAGACCTGCAGAAGTTTCACAGCCCTAGCACTGCAGCCAATGTGGGACCATCAGCACATTCCTGGTGCCCCTGCTCCCGCCCGGGGCAGGCCGAGGCGGAGGCTGGGCGCAGGGAAGCGGCCCAGAGCTGCAGCTCAGCGCCGCGGGCGGCACCGCCAGGAGCAGCCACAGCAGCTCTCCAGCAGGCAGTGCCCAGAGGGAGCGTCCAAACCCAGCCTCAGATTAAGATGCCCTGCAGCATTCAACATCAGATAAAAGCAAGTACGTCTGTAACTTCTAACAAAAGGTGCTTTCCATATACCAGTATTCAAGAGCTCCAATTTTCACTCAAGCAGAAGCTACAGGCTCCAATTTTGGTCAGATTAGTAAGAGATGTTGCACTGAACTCAGCACCTTGGAAGTTTCACACAGAAAAGTTGTACAGCCGTGATACATTGTCCTGTATTCACTTGAACTATGGAATGTTATTTCAAACTGTTTTGTGAGGTAAAGCAAAAAGGCTACCTGAAGAAAACAACTGAAAATCACTTCACAGCTTAGCTCGCACATCAAGAAGAGTGCACAGGATTTCCTCTTCTAGAAGCAACTACAAGAGAGAAAAAAAAGCACAATGGAATAAGAACTATCAGATACGGCCAAATAAGTGAAGATTTCTAAAGCCAAAAGCTAGGCTTCAGCCATCAATTTAGCAGTTGTAATATGCTTGCTTTTCCTGTGTATTTATCCAGCTCCATTCAGAATTGAAAATTTAGTTAATTTCTGAATCACTCAGCACTTGAACAGTAACATTCATCACATGAACTGCAGAATAAGCAGGACCCCACACAGCACCTCACTATGCCTCGCAGCAAGAACCCCACTCCTAGATCCAGGATGAGGCTTTCAAGCCATAGAGTACTTCTCAGGTAGATGCCTAAAATAGTCACATTTAGCCATTAATTTGGGACCAATATTAAATGCCATCTTCAACTGCTGAAGAGTAATTTTTGCAGTCTTACTCCCTAGAGCTACCAAGTTGCAATTGGAAACCCCCAAACTTCTTTACAAAGATCTGGGACCTTAACCCAAGCATGTAAGGAATGAAACTTGACCTGCTCGCATCCTAAGCACCTACTGCAAGTCTCCTCAGACTGTCAACTACATTTTGAAGGAAATTAAACCAGTAGATAGTAAATCTTACTGTCAACATCCCTGTTCAGCACAAACTTTCACCTGCTGAAAAGCTGCTACTGACAGCGATTTAAGAGTATTAGGTGGCTCAGCCTTTTGTTTTTTAAATCCTGTTGTTTCACAAGTAAGCTTAAAATTTTATTTCTACTGCCACCAAGACAGCCTTGTCACCTTAGAGTTAGCCACACCAAGGCCATTTCTAAATACTCACTACTCCTTTTTCTAGTGAAACAGCTGTCTAAAACATCTTTGAGAAGGGTATTTGCAACTGGGGCAATGCCTGTCAAGTGCTGTCATTATAAAGAGCTTTCTTCTGCTGCTTAGTCATATCCACATCAGACCCTGTTTCATGTAGAAGAGGGCAAGAGGGGAAAACCAATCTTTCATCCAAGATTCACCACGCTGCTGCAGTTATTCTTAAGATGACAACTTCAAATTATTGTATTAGATTCAGGAGCATAAAATTAGCTTTCTGAAAAGTTATTCCACACAGAATAGACAACCTCAATCATAAAAATTCAAATTATCATTATTTGAATTCTTTAACTGTATTTTGCAATAGTCTAAGTTCACCAACCACTTTTGCATTTCTACTGTTGGCACTGGAACAGTGTATTTCAAAGCATAACCTGCATTTCCTTAAGACACAAAAATAACCTCTCAAGTACCACTCACAAGAAATCAGGTATGAAAGAAAGGCACCCAAATTGCCCTCTGTAACTCAAGGATATATATGTATATGTCTGCAAATGCAGACACCTTTTTATAGTGAATATATAGTGAAACACAGCTGCTATGTTACAGTCTTTGGAACTTGTTTTCCTGTTTTTAATTACATAAATTCTATGATCCACTGATTAACAGATGTCCAGGTGCAGAAGCTTGCATTTCAGCAGCTGTCAGTCACTGAATCAAGGTGATTACACACTTGATACAGGACAGCAGAGAAGACACTTGAAAGCTTAGCAAAAAGGCACACTGTTTAGGAACCGTCATGGACACAAAATTGATGTACTTGCCTTAAACCAAACCTCCCTGGGGTGCTTGGTTTGATAGGTAAACATTGCCTTCAGAACAATGTCTTAACCAAGTAGGCTGTGAAACAAGCACCAGAAGAGTGACCGCCACTCACATTTATTAGTTTCCTGTTCACTGAGGTCAGCCTTGCAGAAGGCCAGAGTTCTCAGCAGCAGCCTTCTTCATCCTCTATTTCTATCACTTCAGTTGATTTTGCACGTTTTGTTTCTGACTTTGATTTTTTCTTACTGGGAATTTTGCTGCTTATAATGAAAGAGCTGTTCTCCTAAGAAAATGAAATACAGAACGTATTCACAAATCTAGTTTTGAGACGCTTAAAAGGCAAGATCTTGGTGGTAACTTTGCAAACTTCAGAACTCTTCAGGGAACTCTGAACTCCCATACATTCCAGCATTATTTCAAAAAGGAGAGTGTGGACTCTCAAATTCCTTCTGTGTTACAGACAGGATTCACAGGTAAAACACAGTTAACTCTGGATCCAAGCTCAAGAATTAAGTAACCAAAATATTATTTACTAATTCTTTAGCTCAGAAGAGAAAGAAGGTTAGAGAGTTTCTGAACCTCAGGAATATTTACTCACCACTACTCTAGCATCAAGGTCTTCTTGATTATCAGAATTCAAGTTGTCGTCATCATCATCATCATCACTGAAATATAAAAATTTAAATCAAGCTCTGTACACCTTTATAGTATTCTAGAACACTTCAATCCCACTACCATCCACAGGTTTCTCTCAAGATAGAAAGAACTCCCCAGAAAGACGAAGCCAGTCTAGTGCTACAGTTTCAGAAGTGGCAGAGGGAGGACTGGTTCCAAAACCTCGGAAGTCTTCTAGAACTCATTTCTTATAAAGATCCAAGTGTGTGGAAAAGCTGACTTGCATTTATTCTACATAATTTTGTTTCTTCTGTAAGGTAGCAAACTCATTGTTACTCATTCTAGAAGTTCACCCTGTACTTCAAATCACAGAAATCCAGCAGCATGATTACTGAAGTGACCAGCAGCTGGAAGACAGCTTTGCATCTTTACACTGTCCTTCAGGCTTTCTGCTTTTCATGTGCTGAGGGTATTTAAAACACTAAGTATTCTTGCTGATTTACTGACCCCTTGGCTGCATGGAAATTTGACTGTAAAGACAGACCTGAAGTGTTACTTTATAAGTCATTCAAGTAATATGAAAATAAAAATATATCCTCCAGTCTTTGCCATGAAACACTCTTTACTTGGGATAATTATAAAGGAACCAATTTCAGGAAATACCTTTTTTAAAAGAAAAGTTCTATCACATTTTAATGAGACTGTACAACTCACATGAAACAGTGATTTGTGTTCAGATTAACAATCTCATTCTATGTGAAATTCCAAGTCATTTCCAACCACAGAATCCCAAGTGTCCGAGCATTCTGTTCCCAGAATGAGCAATACTTTCACAAGCAGAAATTCACATTTAGATTACACAATGCTGACATGGGTTAAAAGGACAGGATAGGCACTGAGCTTCATATAGCTTCAACTCTGCCACAGAAATCAATGGTACTACAAGCATCTACCTCCTGAATTCCCCAGCTGCAAGAGTAGCAGACAGCACTGCTCTGGCAGGGATGGCATTAGCTTTCTTCACAGCAGCTGTGTGGTGGTGCTGGTTTGGATTTGTGACTAAAGCAGCGTGGATGCTCTCTCCACAGCAGTATATACACAAATTTGGACTTTAACAAAAAAGTTCCGTACCACCTAAAAATACAGACAGACTTACTTCACTTCCTGAATTGGGGAAACGGGGCCTTCATCATCCAAGTATTTATGTTTCCGTACTGCCAGGCATTCTCTTTCTAAGTCTTCACTAGCCTGAAGGGCTTTTAAAGCTTTTTTAAGATGTTCTTCATATTTAAGCATTTCAATATACTGGAAATACCCCTTGGCAGCTGCTTGCTAAAGAATAAAAAAACTGTGTGAGATTTTACTACCACTATGAAGCATTTATATTACAAAATTAATTGCAGTATTATATTGGCATCCATATTTTAGCTGTGTTTGCCTTAAAGGTGTTAAACAACATCAAGTGTCTTGTTTAACAGAGTAAAAACAGTTTCACCATTTTATTGTAGCACACCAGGTAGAAGCACAACATATCTGCTAATTTAAATTCACTATTTTTAAACTAAACAAATATTTTTATGCCACAAAACAGAGGGCTCACCTCATAGCCAAGAACCATGGTTAAGGGAATATGTTTATTCCCATAATGTTCTTCAACGAATGGGAATTGAAAACCTCTGTCTAGAAGCCTTCTCTTTTGCTCTTGAGGTGAGGCTGTCAGGGGTGGCCTCCCTACAGGCTTCTGTGTGCTCTCATCCTTTGCCACCTTCTTTTCCTTCTTCTTCCTCTTCCCTGAGCCACTCCTGAATTTTCGATGTGCTGCAGCCTTAAACTTCTTTCCCCTGAAGTGATAGGCAAAAATGGCTTTCAAATTTAATTTCGACTTCTGCTTCTTGGAAGTTTCTGATGATTTCACTGGACTTTGAGGGGACAGAGAAGAACCTGAAGAGCTTTCATTGCCACGCACTCCTGCATCAGATCCCACTCGTTGCCTCAAAGACTGAGATCTTTTTTGCTTTGAAGGTGCAGTGGAGCACTTGGGATGGTACTCACTGCTACCAGCGGCAGAGAGGTCACTGAAGAAGAAAAAAATACCTACTTTCAAAAGAATGTATGCTTTTATTATCTATGACACAGGTTCTTCACATCAAGAATTCAAAACTATGGATACAAACTCACCCTTCTGAATCACTGCTGTCCAGTAACACCTCAGCTGAAGCAGCAGATGAGTTACACATACTGTTCAGCTCATCTCCAGACTCCCAAGGTGCAGCATTCTTCTGCCTTGGACATGAACGCCCCATTTGTGTACTGGCTTCACATGCCCATGCTTTATAGGGTTCCTCCTGTCGGCTGCATATTAGCTCTTGGGCATTAGGGTAATCAGAGCTGGAAGCCTGGGATTCATCTGTATCAGTCATGTTTCAGTTTGAACTAAAAATCAATGAGGAATCAAGAAATTAAAGATAATTCTATGTCATTCAGTTAACAAGTCTTTCATCTCTCCCATCTCCTAAGGTAAACTTATATGTATTAACTGTTAAGTTGCAACCACTTCTCTCAAGATATTCATAGCACGATTTAGGTCAGGAGGGATTTTTGCAGCTCATCTGGTCCAGCTCCTGCTCAAAACAAGGCTAAGGCTAACTCCACAGCAGCATCACATTGTTCAGAAACCAGTAGAGATTAGTTCTGAATGTTTCAACCCTCTCCCTACTAGGAGTCTAACTATTCTCTCAAATAAGCTCATCTGTAGCCAACAGCTTCTTATACTTGTAACAATATTGTAGTTTGAAGTCCTACACAAACTCTCACTTCACCGTGGTTTACAGCCTTTTTAAACTGAGAGCACAGCTCATTCAGAAGCAATGCCAACTTCGCTCTGCTCCCCAAGCTACATGGCACCTAAAGCCCCCTGCTCCAACAAGCCTAGTTATCAATCGACATGGAGACCAGCCCCACAAACAGAATGTTAATGTTCACTCCAATCTGCAAGACAACCCACCACATCCCTTCAGCTGCCCAAGACAGGGACAGAAGCACACAGCAGAGGAACCTGTCCCTCCAAACAGCCTCGAGTTATTTTACCTGCTTGTTGGTTATTTACTAGCCCTATAAATACGTATCTCTGTAATTTTACTGTGCTTCTTAGTTTCATAAACCCATGATCATACCCATTATTTCAAGCGCAGCTACATAGAATTTTGCATTTTAAGACACTACAGAAGTCATCTAAAGTCCTTGCATAACCTGTTACTTTTTTTCTGGGCTTATTTTAGAGTACAGATTACTGCACAGATTTAGAAGGAAGGCTTCCCAAAACCACTGGAAGACAAAGGTATGCAACAGCAAATTGAGAAGTCTGAAAGTACAGTCCAAGTATATGGAATAGCTGTAACAATTAACAGGCCAGAACAAATGGCTGTAGAACATGAACACCCCCAACTGCTCACACTAAGTTCCATTTCCTCTCTAACCCACACAGCTACAGTGACCTCAATGTTATTCTCGAAACAAAGGGGATAAAAATACCAGAGACCTGCTGCAGCCACACATCAGTGTGTGATTTTTACAGCCTAGATTTAAGATGACTTTTTGCACCCTCTAACTGCTCAAGGAAGAACCTACCTCGCCGCATTTTTCAAAATGAAAAGTGCTTAATTCCAAAGCTGCATTAAATGCAGGCTTAGAAGCAGACTAGACCTTACACTGATCCTGAAAACAGCAGCACAGGGACCCAATCCACACTTCGCTGTGAGGAAAGCTGATTTTTGACAGCACCCTGCGCTTATGCTGTGTCGGAAGCACGGGCAGGCCGCTAGCATCGGCTGCCCGAGGCCTGACGAGCCCAGCGCCCAGCAGCAGAGCAGGGACACTCAGCGGGGCCCGCTGGCGACACGGGCCGCGGCCGGTACTTACAGCTAAAGGCCCAACATCACCCCCCGCCTCCACTCATAACTTCGGGCACGCCACACGGGTCCCTTAGGGGAAAAAAACAACCAACGTGTAACCGACTGGCTGTTCCACAACTCCACCGACATC
>NW_008614733.1:0-225 GCF_000691845.1 Merops nubicus | reverse complement strand
CCATCACCTACCTTCTCCCAGCCTCTGCAGAGAGTGGCACTTCTGACACAGCTCCTAGCACCCTGGGCTGCCCAAAAGGCTTTCTGAGTGAAGAAACCACAATTATAAGATGATAGAGCTGAGGGTCCAACCACACCACACCCTGGAGGCTGGTCTACCCTCATCAGCTGTTCCAGCAATGGCATTAAACCCACCCCTTGCTCCAATACTGACCATTACCTCCCC
>NW_008614732.1:3438-6589 GCF_000691845.1 Merops nubicus | reverse complement strand
ACGCCCTTCCCCACTCCTCCTCTCCGTGACACAGCTAGGATGTGTGGAGAAGCCTGAACACTTATCTCTGTTTGCATCTGTTTGGGGTTTGAGGGTGTTTTTTGTTTTCTTTTCTTTCAGGAATTTAATTCAGAGTGTGAAATACGGGGATGCTTCCAGCTGCCTTAGTGTAGGTATGTGACCATTTATTTTAAGAAAGAATATTTTAACTTCTTGTGATCAAAATGCTTGTTCAGTTTCTGCTCGCTGGAATTCTTGCCTTATAGAAAACCACAGAATTCAAATCCTGGTGGTTGTTGGTTTTGAACTAAGACCAAAAACTGTCACTGCCTGTTGCTCTCAACTCTCAGTGTGTCAGAATACCTCAGTCCTGACTGAAGCTCTGAAAATGTGACCTGTTGGAAGTTCTTGGTGTCCCTCCCACAGCCACTTTGCAGAAATCAGCTGTCCTGTTAAATCTGTCACTGCTTTACAAAGACAACCCATTAAAATGACTTTTATTATTTTTAATGGGATTGGGGAATTAATTACTTGTCGTGTAGAATTGCAGGGGTATGTGAGCTGGCATCACTGTGCAGTGACTTTGCAATGAGTTGGAAGATAAATTCCTTTCTTTGTGACACAAGATGGATCTCTTACCTCCACTTAAGTCTCTTTAAAGTCAGAGTTGTCTTTATTTTGTACATTTCAGACTGCACAACAATACTCAGGCAATCAGAGGCAGAGCAGGGTCCTTTCACATAGCTCAGATAAGCATTTCTGTGAAGAGATGTCACTGACCAATAACAGAAGTTGAGGCATAGAAAGGTGGATTTATTTATGCACAGCTCTGTGTACACGTGAGGCAAAATCAGATTAAAATCTGGAAGTTTTAAACTTCTGGTCCTTTACTCATTCTGTTACACAGCAGTGGGACTGAGGCCAGCAGGCTGCCACTGCCAGAGCTGTTGGTGATGGGCTTTCTTTGTCTTTGCCCCTTACCCATTCACTACCCACTGTCAAGGCTGGTGAATTAAATTTTGTATTTATTTGAACATGTGTTTGGCTATGTAAGTTCAACTAAATCCCCAGTGTTACTCAAGAAAACCCAATCTTCATCATTTCAGAAAATAGAGTGAGAAAATACCTCTTTACCCTTGGAAACAGTGTTCATCTTAAATGTGTTCCTCTGTCCAACCTGGCCAGCGTAGTGTGGAAGTTTAATGGGAGCAAACTTCAGGCTGAGGACCCAAAATATCTCCTCTATGATGGAGGAATGGCAATATTGAACCTGACCAAGGATGCAGCTGGGTTCTATGACTGCCTCTCAGCTGAGAAGTCCAGAGGGAAGGAGTTCCTCATCCCTGTGGCCCGTTATGCCCTTTATGCCCAAGAAGAGGCAGAGGAAGCAAATGTGACTGCCACAGCAAGTAAGAATAATGAAGGAGGAGCTGAGGGTTTGCAGACTTCAGAACCACCTTCTGTACTGACTGAGGCAGCAAAACCAAAACCTGTGGACAGGCAAAGGGAGAAGCTCATCTTACAGCTCTCAGTGGCTGGCCTTGCTCTTCTCTTCTCCTTCTTGTTGGCTTGGAACTTGTACGAGGGTCATTTATCTCTGCCTTGGAAGAGGAGAGAAAGCAGCTCCAAAGCCACGGATCCAGCTGGTCTGGGAAGCCTGGCAGTGGCTGCAGAGGGGCTGGGCAGTGTGAGGAAGAGTTCAGCCACACAAACAGACAGGTCTGGTGGCCACGAGCCAGCCCTGGGGAGCTCAGCTGAGGGGTGCAGTGGGAGCTTCCCGGGGGGCTCCGGGAGCCTGGAGCAACCCCAGCTGCTTGGTTAGGGGGACACGGTGTTCCCTGTGGGCAGTGTGGAATGTGAATTTGGGCAGGAGTCAGAAACTCTGAGCTGAAGCTGCCAAGCTGCATTGTGTGTTAGGTAGACGTGTTACCAGTTACTGCTTTTCAAAGCAGAATTCCTTCTTTGGGTACCTCTTTGACATGGTAGAACCATAAGAATAAATTTCTTTTGAAAATTGAGACTGATCCACTTTTTTGGGGATGTTTGGATTGCCCAATCACAGAGATGAATACTTTGGAAGCTAATAATACTTAGCATTTAGTGCTTTCACCTTCAGACTTTCTGTTTAATCTATGAATAGCAACTAATTAAGTCTCCCAGTGCCCCAAGGGGTTGTTACTATCCTCATTTCACATGTGAGGTTAAATTCCTTGTCACTGACCACAGCAGGTATTGGTGTCAGATCTGGTGCTTTATTAGAAGTTCCTGAGTCATCTTCCTCTATTTTATTTTCCTGTTTTCCTCTCCCTTTATTTAGGCTTCCAAAACACTTTTCATGCATTTATTTTTCTAATATGCTTTTAGTGACCTTTATGATACATCTTCCTCTGTCCAAAAATGTCAGGAGTCAACTCATGTATTGCAGTGTTGTTCTGAATTTATTTCTGAGGTGTGGTGAAAATTGAGATATTGCAGCTCCTGTTGTTAAAGGCCATTGAAAGCAGGTTTTTTTTGAGAGACTTTCTTCTTTATTTTAAAATAAGTGTTCTCTTATCTTTTCTCCTCTGGAAAATAACATGGGTTCTTGATAACGAGAATCCCTGAAGGAAAGCCAATGCTGCCTCACTCTGTCTCCTGCCAGACATGCAGAAAGTACAAGGCTGATGCTCTTCTAGACACAGGCAGCTCATTTTTTTACCAGTTTTCATATAACTATGGAAGGAAAAACCTGCTTGGAAATGGATTCTCCTATGTGGAAGCCTGTACAAGCTCTTGCAAGGCACCTTCAAGTTAAACAGGACTGCTTGGAAATGATGTGTATGATAGAGGCACCTGGGTAGGAAGAAGGACCAGAGAGGCAGCTGTTCAGTGGCTTTTCTCCCTTAAAACATAAATATGTTGAGCTTTGTCACATTCTCTTCTTTCCCCCAGGATCAAGTTATTCTTCTGTTATGTTTCATAACAACAGGTTCTTGTGTATTGTGTGCAAATGCCACAGAAGGAAGGTGAGGCCAGTTGAATTTGGAAGGAGAAAATTCACAGATCACTGTGTCTGTCTGGGACAGAATCCCAGAACCCCAGCATGGGATTCTCATCCCACCTCATCTGACCCCCATGCTCCAGTATCGTGACCACACAGGTTTGGGATCTA
>NW_008614732.1:2661-3052 GCF_000691845.1 Merops nubicus | reverse complement strand
CAGAGCAGAGGGGGAGGAGAACCTCCCTTGACCTGCTGCCCACACTCTCTGAATGCCCCCCAGGAGACCACTGGCCTTTTTTGGCAAGAGGGCACATCGTGGGCTTACAGGCAGCTCCCAGGTCCTTCTCCACAGAACACTTCTCTGCTATGTACCAACACAGCAGCATCTGCACTTCCCACAGAGGGATGTGGAGGCAGGAACAACATCAGCCTCTGCAGTGAGGTGAAGCTGTGGGCACGAAATGTGGAGAGAACTACATAAGACTGTGTGCCTGAAAACCAGCAGAGTGGTTGGCTGCTGGCAAACCATCACCAGGAGCTGCCTGGCTGCACCTCAGCGTGGAAACAAGATCTGTGTGTGGCTTGTCTGGGTTTGCAAGGGACTCTGC
>NW_008614732.1:1783-2400 GCF_000691845.1 Merops nubicus | reverse complement strand
TCCTGCTGATCTAATTACCCTAATTTAAACGTGTAAAATAATTAGCTTCTAAGAGAAGTCAGAGAGAAGTTACAGTGAACAGGTCGATGTGGAAGATACCGTGCCCTACTTTTGGCACTGTCTTCAGTGCAGTTTTAGTCCTTTTGTCATTGGTTGCTGTGCTGCACGTAGGGAGGACAGAGGAGCTGGGGCAGGAGGGGGTGGCTGGTGCCCAGTGCTGTGGCAGGGCTGAGGTGGCCCTTGGGCTGGCTCTTGAGTGGCCAGCTCCTGGCAGCCGCCCAGCGCTGCTGGATGTGTGTCCCACGGTGGCTTTGCTGAGTGGGCACCACAGGGCTGTGAAACCCAAACCTTCCCCATCCCCTCTAACCTCAGTCCAGCTCGAGACAGAAACCTTCTGTGCTGCCTTTCTTCCAGACAGCATCACCTCCCTGTGCTCAGGATATGTCTTGGTAGAATCCTGGAATCACTTTGGTTGGAAGAGACCTTTCAGATCCTGGACTCCAACTGCTCCCCAGCCCTGCCAGGTCCCCACTGCCCCGTGTCCCTCACACCACATCTCCACAGCTTGGAAACCCCTCCAGGGGTGGGGACTCCACCACTGCCCTGGGCAGCCTGGC
>NW_008614732.1:314-1752 GCF_000691845.1 Merops nubicus | reverse complement strand
AGCCCTGGACAACCCTCCAGGGCAAGAAATTGTTCCTCAGGGGCAACCTAAACCTCCCCTGGGGCAACTTGAGGCTGTTTCCTCTTGTCCTGTCACTTGATTCTTGGGAGAAAAGTCCCACCTTGCTACAGCCTCCCTGATGTCACACTTGAAATTACCATCAGCAAACCATAACCCAACACAGGGCCAGTGGCAGTGGGGACACAGGAGACAAGGACTTGGACCCATCTCAGTAAACTCCCTTCTAAAGATACAACAAAACAAGGTGAAGGTGAGACACTGGAATCAGAGTGTAGGAAGTGCTGCTGGTGGTGGTGTTTATGCTGCTAGTATTGAACTTGGCTATGAATATTCCCAAAATATATGGGTATATAATGCTCCTTCCACCCTTTATTATAAAATTACTAGTACAGACCTTGCTATTTTGGTGCAAGTTCTGAAGTTATTAACTCACAGAGAAATTAATGTGTAGAACTAGCTAAGATTAACAAAAATCTCTCTTGGGAAGATTTCCTATTAAAGTGCCCTGATAAGGAGTGTAAAGGGGACTGGGATCATCCAGCAGCAACAGAGCTCAGCACCACTGCCTCTGCCCACGGGAGGCTCCAGGGCAGAGTCATGGCAGATTTTGAGGCAAAGCTGAGGCTCTTGTGGGAGCTGAGGAGCGTCGGTGTTCAGTCAGGGTGTGAGTGTCCTGCTGGGGGTGTCTGGGTGGAAACGCAGAAATAGTTTCCAGCCAAAGCCAAGCTTCAGGTTTCTCACTGGGCGTGTTTGCAGGAGAAGTTTGCACAGGTATGACCTGTTCTAAAAACTGTAAAACTCCTCTGCAGCATCAGCATTTATTGACTTAAAGCCCTGAGTAACTGCAGGCAGCAGAACTGGCCCCCAGCCCAGTACAGCTGACACTGGTGAGTTCTGTGTTTTGGGAGCTGGCCCTGTCCCTGTCCTGGTTCTGGGGGAAGCTCCAGGGTGGATCCACCTGGGCTCTGCTACAACAGAGCGTGAGTGGCACCCAGAGCTGCTGCCACTGCTCAGTCTGTTGGCTGTGAGGGCTAAAAAGGGGCTGGCATGAAAAGATCCATTCCCAGGCTGGCTGCTGGTGGCCTCCAGGAGCCCAGGCTGCTGGTGCAGCTCTACCCCCACGATTAAATGCGTGCCTGAGTCCTGGCCTGACCTGTTCAGCGCTTGCTTCCAGCCCCTGGAGCTCATTACACCACGCTGGCTAAACTGGGAAGCACTCCTTGTGTAACACCTCTTTCTGCTGGGAAGTTTTTGATGGCTATGATCAAGTCACACCGTAGCCTCTCTTTGATGAACAGATGAAGCACTTTCACTCCTTCCATACCAAGCACGTTTTGTTCTCTCCCGTGGCTCTCCTGTGATCCCCTCTGGTGGCTCAGCATCCTGGAGGTGTGGGCACCACAGCTGGGCAGTGGGT
>NW_008614732.1:0-287 GCF_000691845.1 Merops nubicus | reverse complement strand
TGCCCCATGCCCGGTTGTCTTGGCTGAGGTCTGTGCCAGCTCCTCTGGCCACAGCACAGCCTGGGGGTGGCTCCTGCGGAACTACCCCCGAGCCCTTCCAGCCTCCCTCCTTCCCGGGGTGTTTTCCCATCTCATAAAATTGTATTCCCGGTTTATGTTAATATTCCTCTTGTCTAAACGACTTCATAAAAGACAAGAAGAACAAAGCACGCCCTATTTCTGATAGCAGATGTCTAGACGGAGATTAAAGAACACGAGTCTTGATTTTCATGGGTAGCCAGCGCCTA
>NW_008614731.1:0-420 GCF_000691845.1 Merops nubicus | reverse complement strand
AAACACGCAGCTCACGTGAAGCAGCAATTACTGAGAGAGACACCTCAGTAATAGATCTGTGCTTGTTCCTGTAAAACACTTGTATATGCTGGGTTGCTCAAAAATAAACAACATTTTGGAAGAAAGTTCAGGATGGGATTTCCACTTCTCCCAAGCCAAAAATCCCAGATGAACACAGCCCCCCCAAAATGTCATGGCAAAGGCTGTCTTAGGGAAACCAATTTGCTCTTCTTCTCTTGGAGCAGGAAAGCATTTCCTTCAAGCACCACCCAAGATGGCAACAGGCCCTCTCCCATCTGGGAGAATGGATGAGGACACATGTCCCTTGACTTTGGCATGTTATCTTTGGTTACTTGTTTCTACCATGGTGTCCTTGTGTATTTAGAGGACAGGTAATGGGGCAGTACCTAAGGAACACAC
>NW_008614730.1:1924-3668 GCF_000691845.1 Merops nubicus | reverse complement strand
CATGTGTGGTCCAAACAGCCCCCAGACCCCTGCAGCCCTCACCCCCAGCCTGAGGAGCTGCATCCCTCGCTGTCCCAGTGCTTCGGGGGCAGCCTGGCCGTGGGGTGGGCAGCCTGGATCCCAAGGATCTCTGCTGCAGCCTCACTTGCTCTCTTGTTTCTTTGCAGAACTCAGAAGCTCCATCCTCCTGCCTGCCCTTCAAAGAGGGTGAGTTGCTTCTGTGCTCAAGCAGCAAAAGCACACGGGTGTCCTGCCCTTCTGCCTCCTGCCCTTCCGCCTCCTGACCCCAAACACAGGGGGCCAAGGGCACCCAGCCAGGGAGGGGGCACCTGGCTCTGCACCCACGCAGGGTGGGAACGTGGCTTGTGTGATCCCAGCTCACCCTTTGCTGAGCACGTGCAGGTGCTTCAGGGAGGGGGGATGCTCAGGCTGGGGAGACAGAGGAATGCCAGGGTGTGCCTGAAGGAAGCAGGACTCAGCCCTGGGGCTGGAGGGGGTCCCTCGGTGATGCTGGGAGCCCATCTCCCAAGTGCTGAACTGCTCTGCCATGTGTAGGAATGCAGTTAACAGGCAGTAGGAGTTGGTGTCCCCAGTTTTCAGAGGTGGAGGGATCAGCCCCTGCATAATCTCTCCTGATGCTTCAGTTCCAGGCCCCTGTGACCCAGAGGATCTGCTGGACGGTGTGATTTTTGGGGCAAAGTACCTGGGGTCCACACAGCTCGTCTCAGAGAGGAACCCCCCGACCAGCGTCCGCATGGCACAGGCCCAGGAGGCAGTGGACAGGATCAAGGTACAGGAGGGCACGGTGCCACCAGCCTGGCTCTTCATGGGTGTGGGACAGAGCTCGGGACCTGCCCAGGGGCACCTCCCAGCTACATGGCAGCAGCAGTGATGTCTCCTGGACACGTTGTTCCGCAGGCACCGGAGGGGGAGTCCCAGCCCATGACAGAGGTGGATCTGTTTGTCTCCACACAGAGAATCAAGGTGCTCACAGCTGACACGCAGGTGAGCAGGGAACAGGAGCACCCACGTGGTTCTGGCACTGCTGAAACCTTCCTGTTTGACTTTGGGGTCTCTGCTTGGCACCCACGCCAGTGCCATCGTGCCTGAGGATGGCCTGTGGGCAAGGACACAGTCTGGGAGATGTCACTCTGCTGCTGTCCTGCTCAGCTTGGCTGCACGAGGCTTCTCAGGCAAACTGTGCCTGGCAGGAGCTGCTGGATTCCCAGGTCGAGCTCCAGGGAACTTAGGCTTGAAACTTCTGGAGCTTTTTGCCTTGGGATTAGTTTTTGCTTTATAGGAAGAGGGTAGAGCTGTCTTGTCCCCCAGCAGCCCCCAGAGATGTGGATGAGCTCTTGACTGAAGGAGCTGCTTGTACCTGCTAGCGTGGATGTGGTTCCTGCCCGGCGTGTGCCAGGCATTTGAGCTGCCTCTTTGGCATTTGGACCCAAACCCTTCCTGCTTGTGGCTGCTCCTGCCTGGCTCGTGGGCTGATCCCCTCTGCCCGTGTCCCTCTCTCCAGGAGGCCATGATGGATCACTCCCTGCAGACCATCTCCTACATCGCCGACATCGGCTCCCTCGTGGTGCTCATGGCACGCCGCAAGCTGCCGCAGCGCCCGGGGCTGGCCCAGGAGAAGAGGCTCTACAAGATGATCTGCCACGTCTTCCACTCGCCCGACGTGAGGCAACACGCAGGGGAGGGCAGGGGGGGCCTGGGGCCCATCCTGCTGTAATGGCTGGGT
>NW_008614730.1:1364-1698 GCF_000691845.1 Merops nubicus | reverse complement strand
CCACATGCAGCCCCTCGCTGTTGCCAGGCCCAGATCATCGCCCAGGCCATCGGGCAGGCGTTTGGTGTGGCCTACCAGCGCTTCCTGGAGGCCAACAGCATCGACCCCAGTGAGCTGAGCCCACGCCAGTACAGCCGTGCCCTGGAGGACCAGGAGCAGTACAACGCAGAGCTGACGCACTTCTCCCGGCAGGAGAACTGCAAGGACGTAAGAGCAGCTTTGGAGGCGTGGGGGCAGCGGGGGCTACCCGCTGGCACCTCTGTGTTGTCCCTTCCACGCCTTCCTGGGCAGCTGAGGTGCTCCCTACAAAACCGGGCCCTGTCCCAGCTGGCTG
>NW_008614730.1:0-527 GCF_000691845.1 Merops nubicus | reverse complement strand
TCCCCCTTCCACCACGGCCGTCATCCGGCGCCCCGACTCCAAGTACCAGCTGGGTTTCTGCGTTGAGAACGGCGTGGTGAGTGCCCCGGGGACGGGAGCGGGGCCGGGCCAGGCGCAGCCGGGGGCTGGGAGGGTCCACGGGGCTCTGCGCTGCCACAGCACCAGGCTCCATAGCTCCCCTGCGGTCTGGGCTGTTGGCTCCGTCTCCCTGGTGCTCCTTAGCAGTTTGCTTTTGGGGTGGTGTTTTTCTCTTGCCATTCTTGGTGTGCCTTTAATGACGTTTGTTGCTGTCCCCGATGCCCCAGCCCCTCCCTGCTCCGAGCTCCACGGTGGCTGGGTGGGTTTTTTCCTCCCACGTCGCCCGCCAGCACTGCAGACGTGGTTACCCCCCGGGAGCTGCCACCCTGGGGAGAAGCTCTGGCTCTGCAGCCCAGGCTTGATCTCCCCCTGGGGGCTGCCCTCCCCGGGTAGCAGCAATGCACAGGCACATCCCTGCCCTCGCTGCACAGCCCTGGGCTGGAGGAGGT
>NW_008614729.1:13580-24050 GCF_000691845.1 Merops nubicus | reverse complement strand
TCCCCGAACACCAATTCCCAGAAGGCAGCGGATCCGGATCTTCCGGCAACGTCACCCTAGGCGCCAGATTCAAGTGACTTTCAATCATCAGTCTCCGGAAGGAGACCTCCCAGTCTCCTTTTCCCTTTTTCCTTTGTTTTCTTTTTCCTTTTCCTTGTTACCAGAATAAATTTTGTTTTTGGACTAATATATATATGTACACATCTGGTCTCAACACTGATTATTGAACGTGGTGAGGGGATTTACTCTGTTTTCCCCTAGTTAAAAGTCACAAACAGCCTAACCCGGTGCCCCTTCAATACCAAATTATAACAAACTCACATACAGATTCCACTCATTTTCTACTAAGTAAATGGTGAGGAAGTACTTAGAGAAAATCACAAATTCTTTGTAAAATTGGGGACAGTTAAAATTTAAGTTTATATAAGGGCAAAAGATTCAAGTAGCATAAGAGCCATTTTGACCAATTGTACAGGGCCTCTCAGTGAGATCAGATTCTGTATGCTCTTTCACGTTAGTCCTTTCATTTTGAAATAGTCCTAATCACTGCTTTAGTTGTCTGTAGCCACCTGCCTCCGAAACACATGGAGATGCATTTTACTGTCCAATAGCGTATATTAAGAAAGGAAGGCAACTCTACAGCTTTTATTGTTTCTCCATTCTTTTTGAAACCCATTTTGTTTTGGACTGTTCAAATGAAAATGGAAAATTATGACAAATTGTTCACTAGGGGATGATCTGCTGGAGCTGAGGGCTAGAATAATTTAAAATATCTTTTCTATATTTAGAGTCTATCCTGGTTTGGCTAGGATAATGTTAATTTTCACCAGAAGTCAAAAGGGAGCTACAGCTAGGGTAGACAACTGAATTAGTATAGTTTACTCAATACTGTGCTAATGTCATGTCAGCAGGAGAGCTGGGTGGGGATGAGAATGGGAACTCTGGGGCTGGGTGGTCCAGGAGTCATGGGCAGTTTCCAGGTTCAAGATATGCTGCCATTGCTGTTCAAATCCCATGTGGTTTGTCTTTGTCCCACTTGCTTTATACATTATTTCAGTACTGTTATTGTTATTACTGTTGTTTATTGCTCCTTTTGTGTTGTTGTATTAAATTCTCCCTATCTCAGCCCACAGGTTCTTATATTTTTCTCCCTCTTCTCTTTCCTGTTCATGGAGCAGGAGGAGGTTGAGCAAATAGGCATGTGGTGTCCAGCTCTAAACCACAAGTGAGTAGTTTTTTTTTTTTGTGTGTTTTTTTTTTTTTTTAACTATTTGAGAATACTATAAGCTTAAAATAATATTTCTTTCTTAGTTTAGTTTAAGCAACATAATGTATGTAAGATATTGAAAGTTAAAATCCATTTCACTTTTAAATTTGTTTTTGTTTGCTGTGTGGACATACTTTCTTAGGCAGGGTAAAATGGCCCAAAAGAAGATTTAAGCACTTCCTGTCTATCAGAGTATGCTATAAATTCTTAAAGTAAGATGCATTATTTTGAGAGGACATACAAAAATATTAACTAGTGGAAAAGTCCTTGCAGAGAATACAGCCTTTTTTTTTTTTTTTTTGTTAATAAGAAAATGGCATTGATTTATATTCCTTCTGGATTTGTTCTGCTTGAAGAATAAATTGGATCTTGAAACAAAGGCCCTGAAACAGATTCTAGAATAACATTGTTTCTGTCCTGCAGTGCTGAAATAGCCCAACAGCATACATACAGTCTTCTACGCTACCTGAGTTATTAATAGAAAAAATATATTATTTCTTTCTTATTTACAAACTTTGACATAGTTTGGGAAATATGCCACAACGAAGAAGCCTGTCCTCAAATAAAACACAGCTTTAGAATGTGTGCCATTTGACAAAGATGCCTGTAAAGTGCTATTACAGTGTCTAGGCAAATTCTTTCTGAGACACCCAGTCCTGTGTTATGTTCCAGCTATTCCTCCCAAAGCTTACTTAAGCTTGCTGTCAGGTAATTTACACAGACCTTTTGACAATATTCCCTGTTAGACCTTTGATTCCCTTGGTTTAAACATATTTTCTCACTTGAAAAGTGGGCCTGCGTGGATCTCATGAGGTTCAATAGGATGAAGTGAAGGTCCTGCACCTGGGTTGAGGCAATCCCTGGTATTGATACAGGCTAGGGGATGAAAGGATTGAGAGCAGCCCTGTGGAGAAAGACTTGAGGTACTGGTGGATGACAAGTCAGACATGGACCAACAATGGAAGCTTGCAGCCCTGAAAGCCAAATGTATCCTGGGCAGCATCAAAAGATGCATGGCCAGCAGATTTGAGAGAAGTGATCCTGCCCCTCTGCTCTGCTCTGGTGAGATCCACCTGGAGTACTGTGTCCAGATCTGGAGTCCTTAGCACAAGAAAGACATGAAGCAGGTCCAGAGGAGTGTCACAAAAATGATGAGAGGGCTGGAACACATCTTCTACAAAGAAGGGTTCAAGTCTTGTGGTTGTTAAGCATGGATAAAAGAAGGCTCCAAGGAAACCTTATTGTAGCTTTTCAGTACTTCACGGGGGCCTATAAGAAAGATGGAGACAGCCTTTTTAGTAGTGCCTATTGTGACAGGACAACAGGTAATGTTCTTACTTTAAAAGAGAGTAGATATAGACTAGTTATAAGGGAGAAAATTTTTACAATGGGAATGGTGAAACACCAGGTTGCCCAGAGAGGTGGCAGATGCCCCAACCCTGGAAAATCCAAGGTCAGGTTGGACAGCACTCTGAGCAACCTGATTGAGTTGAAGATGTCCTTGCTTATTGCAGGGGGAGGGTTGGATTAGATGACTCTTAAAGGTCCCTCCCAGATTACAGCATTTTATGATTCTTTGATAATCACTTTCTATTTGGAAATGAAGAATTGAAAAATCTTCAATATTATAAGGTTATTTTCATTACAATAATTTTCTTTTAACATGTGAAAAATTTTCCTGGTTTAGGGTATGGAGGAGAGGATTGCATGCATTCATTTTCCAAGTTTTAATTCAATTTAGTGAATAAAGCTCAGATTCCAGAGAGTTCGAATCTCTATGTGGCTAACGTCAGGTAGTATCACAGAGAGTCAGGTATTAAATTTATATACTTTTATTCTCTTCAGCTTTTCTTCTTGACGCTTAGCATCTTAATGTTATTGCATTGTGCTTACATCTGACCCTAGTTTTCATAAAACTGACAGATCCAGTTTGTTGCTTTGTACAGCTTGTGATGAACTACTTGACAAAGAATATCAGCTTCTGTTGGTTTGTTGTATGATTGTCTGTGTGCTTCCTGAAATAACTTCAATGGCATCACATTTTGAAACTTTAAGCTCCTTTTACTTTTTCTTAATGGTTTATAAAGTCATGAGTTTTTGAGAGTCAGAGGGACAATTAGAATATCTCCTTTGATGTCCTCTGTAATAGAGGCAATAACACTTCTTCTAATATTGTTCTTTGTCACAGCACCTGTAACTACCTCTTTGCTTGGAATATTTATTATTATTTAGTTTTATTGTGGAGTTTTAAAACAGTAACTACCTTTAAATATAAATGAAAAAGGCCAGCAAACAGAAACAAAAAAAAGGTTCCAAGTAGAATTTTATTTAATTTGTTTGAAAATAGATATTCTGCAATATTTTTAAACAGTTTTATTCTGGGTACAAATTCATATTAGAACATGTATAGTTTGGTCTTCCTTACCTAACTGTTGGTATTTTATCAGAATGGAATTTACTGAAACTGCTTGCTTATCACATTATTTTCTAATGTCACCAAATAGTTCTTCTGAAAACCTTTAACACTTTGGCAAACCACTGACATTTTGTCTGAGTGAAGTAAGATATTTCTGAGCTCATGTCAAAATAAAATGTTAACTGACAGTGGATTCATCTATAATGTTTATTCTAGGGTTTAGGTATCATAACATGTATTTAGTTACTGACAGGATTATTCCTGCCAATGTACAAGTAACACTGTTGAGTCCAATGAACTCTTAATGAACATTTGTTGTCTACATACCAAAGAATGAATTTTCTCTCTCGTATGTGCATGCTGTTGCGTACATTTTCACCAAGGATAAATCATGCTTGAAATCATGCCCTTCTATGATGGCATGACTGGCTGGGTAGATGAGAGAAGAGCACTGCATGTTGTCTACCTTGACTTCAGCAACGCTTTTGCCACGGTCTCCCATAACTTCCTCATGGGTAAGCTTATGAAGTGTGGTTTCGATGGTTGGACAGTGAGTTGTATTGAGAACTGGCTGAACAACAGAGTTCACAGGGTTGTGATCAACATCTCAGAGTCTAGTTGGAGGCCTGCAAATATCAGAGTTCCCCAGGGGCTGATAGTGGGTCCTGTCTTATTCCACACATTCATCAATGACTTTGGATGAAGGGGAAGACTGTGTCCAAGTGGACAACAAATTATTTGTGAGGCAGCAGTGTGCTTTTCTGGCCAACAAGGCCAATGGTATTCTGGGGAGCATTAAAGAAGAGTGTGTCAGCAGGTTTTCCTCCCCCTCTATTCTGCCCTGTTGAGGCCACATCTGGAGTACTGTGTTCAGTTCTGGGCTCCTAAATTCAAGAGAGACAGGGAACTACCAGATATATTCCAACACAGGGCTGCAAAGATGATGAAGGGATGTGGAACATCTCTCTTATGAGGAAAGGCTGAGACACTGGGATCTGCTTAGCCTGGAGAAGACAAGACTGGAGAGGGGCTCTCCTTGATGCTTATCAGTATCTAAAGGATTGGTGTCAGGAGGGTGGGGTCAGTCTCTTTTCAGTAAAGCCCAGAGACAGGACAAGGGGTAACTGACACAAACTGGAATACAGGATAGTTTGAGCTAAACATAAGGAAAACCTTGTTTACTGTGAGATTAATGGAGCAATGGAACAAGCTTCCCAGAGAGACTGTTGTGTCTCCTTCTCTGGAGATTTGCAAAGCCTGCCTGGACGCACTCCTGTGCAATCTGCTCTAGGTGAACCTGCTAAAGCAGGGCTGTTTGACTTGATAATTCCCAGAGGTCCCTTAAAACCCCTACCATTCTCTGATTCTCTAAGAGATATCCCTGATGATTTTAAGAGGATAAGTTCTGTACTCTAATTCTGAAAAAAACAACTCATTAATTTCTGTTTGCTGTTCTCTGGTGACTTTGACATGTCAGGGTGTCCTGGTTCCGTGTAAAAAGGGGTTCAGGGCAGGACCCACACGGAACAGAACTATGTACTCGCAGGAGTGAAACAAAAAACCACTCCCTGCCTCTTATCAGAGTGTGTGGGAAGGGGAGGGAATACAATGGTTTCACCCCCACCCGGGGTCCTCCCAGTTGCTGGAAGGTCACGCCCCCATTCCAAGCCTCAAACCACAACACAGGGACATATTCTGCTTATGAGCAAAACAGTGAAAAGTGCCTTTTAGCCTGTCTATTTGAAGAACAACTTTCAGTTCACTGAGTGCAAGTGTTTTGCAAAGCCAGTTGGTAGACTGGCTAGTAGCCTAAAACTCTTAAAATTTGTTATAACAATACTGTTTTCTTTTTCTTGGACTTAAAACACTGTCAGCAAACTGTATGATCTCTAAGCAATTTATCTGCTTCATGCCAATAAGGAAGAATGTTTCATGGTTCTCAAATTCAGCTCAGACCTCATGAGTTGGCTACAGAGTTGTGGTGGGTTCACCCTAGCCATCAGCTAAGCCTCAACGCAGCTGCCCACACACCTCTCCCCCAGCAGAATGGGGAAGGGAATCAGAAGAGCAAAAGTTAGAATAAACTTGTGGGTTGAGATAAAGACAGATTAATAGGGAAAACAAAAACTCCATGTGCAAGCAAAGAACAGCAAAGAATTCAGTTACTGGCTGTCTTCAGCAGGTAAGTGTTCAGCCATTTCCAGGAAATCGGGGCTTCATCACGCATAATGGTTATTTGGGAAAACAAAGGCTATAACTCTAAACATCATCCTGTCCTTCCTTCTTTCCCCATATTTCACTGCTGAGCATGACATCACATGGTATGAAATATCCCTTAGGTCAATTCAGGTCAGCTTTCCCAGCTTTGTCCCCTCCCAACCTCTTGCCCACCCTGAGTCTACTCACTGAAGGTGCAGAGTGAGAAAAAGGAAGAAGAGACTGATAGCCTCAGTGGCTTTTCTTTGGGCAGTAGGGGTAGTGTGAGAGACACAAAAGGCCTTGATACTGTGCAAGCACTGCTCAGCAACAGCCAAAAACACTGGTGTGTCAACTCTGTTTTGATCACAGATCCGAACCGCAGCACCGTAAGGGCCTCTGCAAAGAACAGAGGATATTTTTTCCATAACTGCATGTTTTTCTTTAAATAATTAGTTCTGAAATATGTTTTTCAGTTAGAATTCCTAGAGTGCCTGATTTCAGTGGATCTTTTCACAGGCTTAAGGGTACTGACAGTTTGATTATTTCAAAATCTAAAAGCACTTTCAAATATTGACATTTTTAATGTATTTTATTATTAAGTAGAAAGTAAAAAAAAAAAAAAAGGCTACATGAGAGACTTTATCCTGTTCTGGAGCTTCATTAGTACCAATAAATCCTGTTATGTGTAAATGATCTGAAAAACTCAGAGCAATTAGCTTCTCCTTTTAACTTGAGTGTTTTAGTGAAGATTGGTATCTAATCAAGCTGGGAAATTGAAATAGAGTGTGTAAAAAATTGTTTATGAGTAATATTGTAAACAAGCATTACAGATAGTTCTGTACCTGCTTTAGTGGCATAATAAAATAAGCAGTGAAATCAGCATTGCATCCATTTAGGTGCAATTGTACAAATTGCTAGCTCATCAGTGAGAAAACTGAGCCAGGGCTTGGAAGAACAATTCTGTGTGCTATTAACTTGAAGTTTAACTATGTATTTAAAGCATTTGGAGATTAAGACTTTTTAAAAAATAAACATAGATCTGTTTCGTTATAAAAAGTGCCTGATTCTGAGTTGGTTTCATTAGTGCAATCTAAGAAGAAATACCAGTGACATTGGCAAAGTTAATACAAACAGAAAATGATGCAAGCAGTATGAGAATCAGCACCATTTACTTTATTGTTTTCTGCTGTGTTAAGCCATGGGCGTTTCATTAAAAATGTAAAACTGGTCAAATGCATAAAATTTCAACAAACAAACAGCTCAGTTTATCAAGCCAGCTGCAGTCAGCAGTTCAATGGATTTTGACATGCTCAATACAGCAGGGACTTAACTGGAGCCATGTAAGCCTGGCTCAAAGGCTTGTGAACTTTCCAACAAGTTCAAAAAAAGCTTGAAAATTCATGAGATAGGGAAGAACTGACTTGATGTTTCTTTCCTGTAAATTCTGTTTTATTTAAAGGTTTACATGTTGGAGTACTGTGCACTAATGTGTGAACTAGCCAACCTTGTGGATGCAGCCTGAGGTTTTTGATGTTTATGAGGTATGACACAAGGTAAAGGTCACCCATATAGATCTGGCAAAAACATTTAAATACCATTGTCCCACATTAGTACTTTTTAAAGGCTCTACCGGTCTACTAAAAACATGTCTACATTTTATATCTATTATATTCATAGAAATAACATAGCAAACCTGTAAAAAGAAAAATAAAAATCCTGTAATTATGTATTCATGGTGCTGGAAGGAACTTCAGTATGTCACATAATCCTTTTAATGCCCAAACAACAGCAACTCACTTATTTCTGACAGATACTAATTTAGCTCACAAGGGAAAAAAACCCAAGATATATGATGACACAGTCTCAAAAGAAACTTCTACCAATCTTACCATGAAACATTTTTCTCTTAAATGTAAATTTACACTTTTTTGAGACTGAAACCTATTATTATTTATTGTCTTCACTGTGGTCATAAATACATTATTCCTTTCTTTCCAGCAGTAGCCTTTTAGGTTTTTGAAGGCTATCTCAATTCACTCCAGTCTTCCTCAGGCTAAATAATTCTGATTTTAGCAATGTTTTCTCAAAGGTCATGTTTTCTAGTCTTCTGATCCTTCTTATTGCTCTCCCCTGTAGTCTCTGGAGCCAGTATTTTAGCCTTGAGGCCCACCAATAACAAGCAGAGGGAAAAAAAAATTACAACATGTATCTTACAGGCAAAGGCAATGTTGCTCTTTGTGTATCTCATGATGATCTCTGTGGGTTTTTTTGTTTTGGTTTGGTTTGGTTTTTTTTGTGGTTTGTTTTGGTTGGGTTTTTATGGAAGCATTTTGACTCATGTTCTGATGATGATCTACTACAACGCCTACATCCTTTTATACAGAACAATTACCTCACAAGATGCCTTTGAAACAAGTTTATGCAGATGATTAATCACTTGGCACTTCCTTGTGTTGAATTTCATCCAATTGTTCCTCCAAATTCTCAAAATTACTTTGAATTTTCTTTCAGTCCAGCAGCATATCGGCTACCCTTGTTGGCTTAAGCTTTTTGGAACTGTTAATAAGAACACCCTGTACTTAGTCAACAAGGTCACTGATGAAAATATTGAATAATTTCTTGCTCATGATAAGAGGAATTAAACTTGACAGAGAAACAGACAGCTATTTTAAAGCACAAAGATTTCAACAGTGATAAAGTAGATACACACATGCACATGCTTGTAAATAAATATATATTAATATGTATGTGTGTTTAACTACATTCTCTTCAGGTTTTACATTATGAAAATTTTAGTATTCAATACAAGAATAATTAAGAAAGATCACAAGTAAGAGTTTAGATGTCCACAAGTTTCTTTGCTATCTATTGGGATATTTAATTAAGACTTAATGCCTGATCCTTAGTTACTCACATGTCTCTTCATTATGTCATCTCTTCACCACCTCCTTTTTCCTTTTGTTACCAACAGTCTAAATTACTTTAGCACCCACTCAGTCTAAGCTACAGGGAGAAATGCAGTAACAAGAATTGTGTAATATTTTGACACCTGCAGTGTTGTAAAGGCCAAAAAGTTGTTAATAAGAAAGAGGTGAAGATTTGCGATGGAAAAAGAGATCAGTAATAGTACAGCCTTGGGGTAAGTCAGAGAGAATAACGGAGAGAAGGAAGGAAGAGATGGTGGCTGCCAGTAACCAGACAGTATTACCAATTCTTTAGTTATGTTGTGGGCATCATCAGAAAGCCAGACTATAGAGACAAGTACCTTTGCTTTATAGTAGCCTATCTGTATAACGCCAGTCTATCAGTTTTTCAGAAGTTACTCTTTAAATAAGAACTGAGCCCCTAAAGTATTTCCCTTCAATATTCAGTAGCACTGTTAATGCCACAGTATACTGGAGCATCTAGGTTTTTATTGCATTGTTTATTTGCTCTTGTTGTATGTAGAGAATGATATTCTTATTAAGAAATAAAAGATTATATTATGAGAAGAAATTGATTTGCACAAATACAATAATGACATTTCTCTCTTATAACTGAATGGTAAGTTAGTAGACAGAGTTCAGTCAGTGCATTCCTGTAAACGACTTCATACAAAAGAGAAATAAGAAACTGGGTTGCGTGCTTAAAGATTGGAGTACATTATTTGCTCTTGAAGTACTTATTGTTGTGTGTCTGTGATGTTTTAAGCAGATGATTGTAATTTAGAGATGTCCCACAGGACTTGTTTTTAGGATGTTATTTTCCTGCTTTCAGTAGAGAAATTGTTTTTGTACGGTAAATGAAATAAAACTCAAGCAAAATTAAGCCAAGGTCTTTTGAGGGAGTGTGGGAACAACTGGAAAGACTAAGATACAGGAGTAAACACAGAAGCTGAAGTCTTTTAAGGTAAAAAAATTATAAGCAGAATTTCTGTGGAATCAGACACTACAAGCAGAAGGGTTTTAAGGTGAAGATTACTCTCTTCAAACTATGACAGTTCAAAGTGATGAAAGTCCAAATATTCATACCATGAATAAAAATATTTAAAAATGGATCTATAAAATAGGAATCTGTTCTACAAGCAGAATGATATAATGTAGAATCATCAGAATGGTAACATACAAAAATACATAGGGAAATAATCACTGTAGGAGGATAAACACCTCTTTTTTTTTGTTTCTTTTTTTTTTTTTTTAATATACTGGGAAAAAAGGAAACTAATTCAAGCATAAGATTTCATCACCTACCACATATGTTTACTGATAGATTTTTGGAAATTATTTTAAGGAACAGAAAGGAAGCACAGAAAATAAAACCTACCCCATTGTTCATCTCTCCTCAGCTTCAGACAGAACTGTTACTGCAGTATGAAAATACAGTATAATCTGTAGCAACTATAGCTAAAAGTGAGCTTGAAAGTCCCTCCTATTCTATTTGCTTCCTGATCCTATATTGTTTAATACTCAGAATACCCTACAAGAGTCATGGATTGCCAATAGGTTGAACTAGTCTTAACTGGGCTGGAGCACCAGACAATACTTTAAGTAATCAGACAGAAAACTTTCACAATACAAACATACACACCCCACCTCTCCTATTCTGTGCC
>NW_008614729.1:0-13559 GCF_000691845.1 Merops nubicus | reverse complement strand
TCTTTCCCTCTCAAAAATGTCATCTGATTTTTCTTCAAGTTCCAGTGTAGGTAGAAAAGGAATTAAGTTAAAATCACTGAACCTTGAGTCAACTCACACAAGCACAAGCTATTTCTGGCTTTTATGTACAAGCATAGGTGTAAGCATGCTCAAACTTTTAATTATTTGAACTTATCTTTGGCCACCAATGTCACCACCATCGTGTATCATTAAAAAAGAAAAAAAAAAAAAAAAAGAAAATTTTAGAGATCAAATCAGATGATTAGAGTAATCATTTAATTAACATCTCAAAATGAGAGATCATCTGATTGAAATGAAGACAACTGCAAATGAAAAATAAGTGAACAGAGAAGAACTGTTTGACCTTTGTTTTACTAGTGCTAGAAATTACATTCCTTAACAATGACAGGGCTAGGTATAGCCTTTTGGAAGGAGGGAAATACTATTTATTTGCTGCTTCTGTTTGTCTGTACCCAAGGAATGGAAGCTTTATGAGGCTGTAAAGTGTAGTAGAAGCCATGAAGGAGATCTAGCCAACGGTTAGAAGTCTGTACCTGAAGCAGGTACAATACCATTTTGAAGAGTAGAGAGTAGAAAGCCAGAGCTCAAAAATAATAGAAAAAAATCCTGAAGGGTCAGGAATTGTTTTGAAGCATTTGCTGACGTGACATGCAGCCATACCACCTCAAGTAAGCAAACTTAAAAAGCAAGGGCATTATGAAAGCCTGAAGGGGTACAGAGCACTAAAGTATGGGAGTTGTGTTTCAAAAAACCTAAAAAGCATAGCTTGTATATAAATGTACTATGATGAAGACACCCTCATATAGAATGCTCCAGTTTCACAGACAAATAATTCAATAGATTTGAGGTCCTGAACTCTGAATTTACAGATAATTTGTAGGTTCGTTTCTCTCAAGTGACAAATTAATGCATCGTTTAAAACTTCAAGAGTTAGGAAAGGGCACTCTTTATTTATTGTCCTCTCATTTGGATTACAAGGCACTCCAACAGAGTTTCATTGATTAATAGTATTCTTTGAAGAGAAATGAAGAGTATACAGCTGCATATTTTAGTGATTTGCCTGTATCTAGCACCACTTGAGAAACATCTAGAACATCTGGAGGAAGTGCTCCAAGAGATCAGAGACTGTACTACATTTATGCTGATATCCAAAGGAACAAAAATAAATTAAATCTGTATTTTATGCTAAAAGAAGGGATGCTGATATTTACAAGCCCAAACTGGGCTAGACAGTCCACTGAAAAAAGCCATTAGTAAATAGGAATGTGTGTAAAAAAATATTGTTAACTTCCCTACATTTAATGTGTTTATCAGTCAAACTGAAGGTGATCTGGAGAAGTAAATAAGCTAGACCTGCCAGACAATGGAGATAGCCATCTGTGAATGCAGAGCTTCAGAGCCCAGATTTGTTGGCTATGTGCACAGCAGAACTCAAATAATTCAGGAATCAGCATAGGAATAGTTTTGCTAAAAGGAAAGAAGCAACAGATGTAAATGCAAAATTGTTTCTACAGGGACAGGCTACAGCACAAAAAGCACTTGTGGATGTAAAAGGCTAATGGAGAGTTTTGGGCCAGGTTTCTATATAGGCCATTTGGTTTTGTTTGAAGACTGAGGAGTATGAGAGATTAATTTTATGGGAAAACTGGGAATCATGACATTCATCATTTAAGATAATCCAGAAATGAAGTGTGTCCCATGGTTAGCCCTTGCCAAGGTTTCACCTCAGCTGGTAACCAAACACCACATGGCTGCTCACCCACCGCTTCCTCTCTCCAGCCCCCCATTCCCAGTGTTATGGGAGAAGAATTGGGAGAAAGAGGAAAAGCTCCATGCTTTGATATTAGGACAGTTTAATAGAATAACACAGAGAAGAATCAACAATAGGAATGATAATACTAATGAAATAATATATGAGAACAGATGTATACTGGGATGTCCTTTCCCTACTCTAGCCACATGCTGAAGCCACATGCTGTAAACAGGCACCACTTCCCCAGCCCAGCCCTCCCTTATACAGTGGGCATGATGTCATTATGGTAGTGAATATCCCATTGGCTGGTTCAGTTGTTTATCCTGGCTGTGGCCTTTCCCAGCTGCTTGTGAACATTAACCCTATCCTAGCTGAACTCAGGACACCTCTAAAGGAGAAGGGCTAATTAACTAGCAATGAGTGGTTGCATAGAATGGAGAGAAGAACAGTTGTCCTGAACATCTGCTTTTGATTAAAAAGTGGAAGTGAACTCAATACATACCTGAAAAATGAGATGCTGCACTGTAGACAGGTAGGTTTCCTAATGGAGACAAACAAAAAACATGCTTCAGAGAAGGCAGGAGGGAAGAGGAGGTTTGACAGATGCAGAAATGTGGCCTGCTTCTTAACAGGCTTGGATTTTGATGGTTATGCAAAAGATTTTGTGAGTCTAAAAGAGGGGTGAGACCCAGACAGTAGTGAACTAGAATCAACCTAATTCTTCCTAAAGAGTGTTTATTAGTTTCTTCTGGCTTACTGTCTCTGTTTCTTTTACAATCAGTAAAAGCTAGATCATCCCAGGCCACTTCACATGCCAGGCAGCTTGTGATCTAAGTCTGAGATGCTAGATATTCTCCTTTCTGCCTCAATCTCAGTCTCTCTAAACAATGACAAAGTGCAAGAGCAATGGAATATGACCAACAAAGCCAATGAAAAAAAAGTCACCTTCTCATTTATTGCCCATTAGCACTTGGTCTTGTCCCAGCTATTGTAAAGCATAATTGAATGGCTTAATTTGCAGCTGGATTATTTCAGCAATATTTTTTTTTTTTTCTCTTACTCTCATTATTGAGTGATACTTAACTCCCATAAGAGAAATTTAAACTGAGTCTGCTTTTGCTTTGCCTAAAACTGAGCCCAGTAACTTTATAATGAGTAAATAAACAATGTAGTGTTTTAATCATTGTTGTTCTACACCTGAAAACTGCTCTGTACTCTACATAAGCACCTCTATACTCTGTTATATATGTCACTTTCATTTTCTACAGTAAGTGTTTAATTATATCAACACCTGAGAAGCTAACTGAAATCCACTTTCTCTCATCTGGCATGAACTAAATGTTGACACTAGATCTCTGTGAATACCAAAAAGACTGCCTGATTAAGATGAGCCACAACAAAACTGAAGGAAAAGGATCCTGGTACATTCCTGATTGTACTTGCTGAGTGTTATAATTTTTTCTCTTAAACTTCTGACATCTCTCCTGGACTGTAAGTCTAAATCAAGACAATTTATATATACATGAGATTAAACAAAGCTAGACTAATAGTTTTCCAAGTTGTGTTTTTTAATGGGGAGTGCAGATAAAACAGTGACTAAGGTATCCCTATTAGTACTCATTAGGAGGAAATAATGATGACCTATGCATTGATCAGCAAAGGAAAACATGAATATACTATTTTTTGATTAATGGAAAGACTGTTTGCAGCATGTCAGCTTCTCAGCTTCAGAACTGAACTCCAGAGCCTGAACCCTAGACTTAAAAACTGCCAGGACATAATTTCTGTCTACTGGGAAGCCAGCATAGGGGAGGTCTTCTCCTGAGGACACATCCTTAATTAGATGAACTCCTATGACCTTTGTGTAAAGCCAAGAAAAATTACATATTCTGTACAATAATTCAGTGATGAGACAATACATAGTGTGTAGACAAGTAGGCAATAGAAGTGTCTGTGTGCAAAAATGCTCTCAAACGTGTATGAAAGCCATGTCATTGATTTCTGGGAAAGCAGAAATCAGATGAAAGACAGTCTGCAAGTAAGCAAGATGAAACAGTTCAAAGGCCTGGGCTCCTCTGCATACTTTGTGCCTGGGTGACCTGATGAGGCAATTTAAACTAACCTGCACAGGGCATTTCTGTTGCCTTCAGGGTTACATAGCTACCATATAGTGGGGTTTCTAGTACTTTGTAATTAGGTAAATTTAAATACGTATTTTTAGAACCCTAAATAGACGTCTTGGATTTTGTCCTGAGCAGCTGCACCCTGCTAAGCCATTCCACAGAGTTTTAAATATAAGAGGCTGAGAAAATGCTTGGATACAATCAGGGAATACTTGAAATCTAAGTGACATAACTGTCATGCCATATATGTAGCTCAAAACCCAAGAATAGCAGCTCATTACTCCGTTCTTCAACAGCTATTGACAATCTCAGCCACAAAAGAGTATGTATAGTATGGACTTTGGGTATGGCACTGAAACATGGCAAAGAAGTCAGGAATACACCTCGAAGCCAACTAATGGGTAAAAGGATGACTGTGGTAGCTTCTCTGCCAAATAGGGAGTAGCAGGAGAGGCAGAAGGCAGTTGTAGCTGCTTAATAAAGGTGTAGCAGGACCTGGAGGAGAGTCTTGGTTTTTGGAATGACACTTGATTTTTGCAGGATTTTCTAGAGACAAAATAAATAAGATCAGCTTTCTTTCCAGTTCTGACCTAGCCAACGTTGAGAATATGCCATCAATACGTGCAAGGGATCTGCTGCTGGTAAACACAGCCGGAGAAGCTGCTCCTTTTCCTAAGGCAGCTCATCTAGCTATAAATTTAACAAAATTGTCTGGTCTTATGTAGTATTTTGTCCCTGATGCTCTAGTTATACTGGTAAATAAAACAGCTGTAACTAAAGCAGAGGCATATTGCACCTATAAATGTAGAAGCATACAAAGCAGGCTTTAAGATTAGCTCCCAAACAGAAGCACGCTAAGACAGCATAACTACACAGTTTTTTTTTTACCCAGTAGCCCAGTAAAAATAGCACTGTCATTGCTAACAATGGGCCTTACACTTACTGTTGCATGCAGACAGCATGAAGTTCCAGTCCTGGCCTGTTAGGCTTGTTATCAACTTGTTATGAGAAATTGTTATCTGAGCTCAGCTTGGTGCCAGGTGTCTTGTTATGTTGTACAGTTTAAATGTGGGTTAATAGCAAAGACCTTGAAAATATGAACACTGGTTGAGAACAGCAGCCCCGGAGTTACTAACAGCACACAGATGGGCAGCTACTGCTCATTGAAAAAATGCAACCTAGAGAACTGGGAAAAGACTTTTCCGCTTCAGGAAAAGCAGCAGAATGTGAGCAAGGAAAGAAACAGATGAGTAGCAGGATAAGGCACCTGCCACAGCCCAGAAGAGTAACATTCTTCCCAGGAACAGGCAGTATGTGGCCTGGAGTGAAGGCTGTGGGCTGGGAATTGACTAGCCTTATAAAAGATCCCAAATTTAGTGGATGGTGAGAAGATATCCTCTTCAGATTCATCTTACCTTCACTTTGGAGGCTAAGATCATCCCAGACTATAGCCATCACTGCTAATTAAGTGGCATCAGGTCCTTGGTATTGCATTTTGGCAGCTGGTCTCAGCTGAGATTGTTAAGGACTGACTCCTTTGAATCCATAGTGATAATGATGATGACTGATAATAAGAACAAGCTATTAGTAGGAAGGGTGTTATTAATGAGTGATAGTCCTGAAAAGTTTAAAACTGGCTTAATTTATCAGTCACCCAAAAACTCCCATCTTTTTAATTGATACTTCTGTACATGTTCAGCTGTTTAATGGTCCCTGGTACTGTTTTGTTGTGTTCATTCCCACTTTCCCAGACAATGTCAATGCACAGTCTAGTGATGCCCTGTGTGAAGGATTGTTCTCAATAGCCAGCCTGGATCTACCTTCTCTGTTGGGGGGAGGACCACAGAGATCACTGTGTGAAGAGGCAAAGCATTTGGCCTTAGCATCACAAGCTACTACCAGAATAGAAAAAATCAGAATAGAAAAGAACTTCTCAGTTCAGACACAATTTAAGAGTTCCTCATTTTAACAAAGGGAACTCAATCACTTGTTCCATGATTTGCATAGTTATTTATGTACCTGACTAGCACTGGGACTAAAATTGCTCAAAATTTTTGTCAGTGTGCAGCAGTACTGTTAGGTAAAAGAACTAATCTGAAGTAAAAGATCTGAAGTAAAAGATCTGAAGTAAAAGATCTGAAGTAAGACCTGCAGAGATGTGACCATGGCCCTGTAGAAATGTGTGCACATACCAAATTTTCTGTGATTAAAGTATTAAAGCTAAAACTGCTTTCATGTCCATTGTCTTCTACAAAGACTCCTACATGTCTATGTTTATGCAGAGTCCACGTATAGTCTCTGAGGAGGTATATGATGACTGGATTGGGGAACTTTAGGAATCTGCTACAACTGGAAACTAAGTGCTTGGATAAGGAGTTAAGGTAACTTGAATCCTTGTGGAGAAACTCCCTCAGCCATTCTTCTGCAGACACAACACAATGAACAGCACTGTCATTGAGATCCCACATTCTTCACAACAAAGTATTTGAGTAATTGTTGCAGCAAGGTTTTGAGGTGATATCAAGAAGATTTTCAAGAATATTTCCCCAGGCAGAGAGCTGCTGCTCTGGCTTTACCATTTTCATCTGTTGATTAAAATACATTTATTAAAATCCCGAGTGGAGAATCTGGCCCTTCTTGAGATTCTCTTGCGTGTTTCCTAACCAAATTGTAAATAAATAAGGTGCTTGTAAGTAGTCAGTAGAGAGCATTGCAGCAGATACAGAAATAGTCATGTAGGGCAGCCTTTTGTATGTAGGAAAGACAGTTAGGAGAGGTTTTATGTGTCGTTGAAATAGCCAATAGCTGGAGCGGTCACGCAGAACTACAGGCCAGCTGGAATTTATGACCTGAGCCGAAAAGGAATTTAGGAAGGCTTATGAGATCCAGCTGAAGACACCATTGCAAGGATGCATGCAACAGAGATTCCTGCTTCCATCTGTGGAACAACTGATCATCCTGTTTGGGTCTCATTCGCCATGCAAAAGTTGCCCAATGCCAAGATCACAAATTTTTTTTTTTCTTTTAAACAAACACTCTGTGTCTGTGCCACACAATCCAGACCATTTGAAAGCTGATTTCCACATAAAATCTGCCACTAGCTAAATGTTTTCTAGCAAAAAATGAGGTAAGCCTTCCATCTGCAAAATAGTAATCATGGCTGACTGAGTCTATCTTGCATCAAGGTCACCTGGACTATAGCACTTAGTTGTGTTATTCTGCAGGTATAACATGGGGAGAGCTGCAAAAGGCTGAAGTATTCTTTACACAGAGTTCTTTGGCCCTGTGGATATTTTCACCTTAGTTGCCAGAAAATTAACAATGTGATACATAGTTAGAGACCAATTATTTTTTTTTAAGGGAAAGTGTATTGTATCTGAGAGTTTGATTAGCTCATCTAGGTGACTGTACATCATCTAGTTCTGACTGAAAATTATCTATAACTTTCCTGTCTTGATAAGCTGGAGGTATGTAAACATGGGCTCAAAATACTTCAAATCAAATTATTGCCAATAAGTGTTTTGAGATTTCTGTTGTTATTAAAGACACTGAGTTCACTCAAAACAATTCAGACATCTTCCATAGTCTACAATACAAAATATTGTTGGTTATTGCTCCATAATACAAGACTTCCATCCAGTAAAATAGTGACAACCTGTATTATATTGTATAAATAGTTGGGAGTATAGACAGTCCAAAGACTACTCTCATATACTCCAGTGGCACTTTCAATATAGAGACTATCTCACATTGGTGGAAAAAGCGTAATACTTTCAACTAGTATCTGAGACAGTTGAAATATTTTTCTATATTGTGTATCTAATTAATGTCATAAAGCATAAAGAAGACATGTCAGAAGAAGATACTTCTAGAGAGAATAAGATTGTCCAGTTGTACTTAAAATATTTCTTTATCTCTGATGGCAGGGCAACACTATACTTTATGGTCACAATAAAAAATACTTCATGTAATGACGCATTTCTGGAATTAATCAGCAAATACAAGAACTTTCCAATTAGTCTAGGTATCTAAAGGATTCATAGTGTTCTCTGAGTGTGTCGTCTCAATCACATTTATGACTCAGCTGATGGTTTGAAGGACATTGATAAATCAGATCTCCATCAAGACACAGGAAACATACGTATTTCCATATGATTTCCTTCCTAACTCTAATGGATATAATCTTATTTACAGTAGTTAAAACTTAAGTAGCTTTTATGAAGCAGCTTTATATGTAGACTTACATACCTAAATCTTCTGTAATTTCAGTGATAACAGGAGCCATTGATGGTAGGGACAGATATAAAGCTGGTTCTTATTAAGTAGGAGTCTATTTTAGAAAAGCATTTTCCTTTGTAGTAGAGGAAATCCAGCAAATTTTTGAGGCCTGTGGTAGGTGCAGGTGCCCAGGCACTGGCTGCAGGGGCCTCTGTGAGGAGAGGCTGGGGCTGTCCTGTGCTGGACGCAGCCAGTTCCAATCAACCCATCACAAGACACAACTGAGCCCAGCAGCCCAGGTGGTGGTGCCTTGGGGAATATCTATTTAAGAAATGTTAGAAATTCCTCATTGGGGTTGTGAGCGAGCAGAGTGAGAAAACATGAGAGAAACAACTCTGCGGACACCAAGGTCAGTGCAGAAAGAGGGGAGAAGTTGCTTCAGGTGCTAGAGCAGAGATTCCTCTGCAGCCCATGGAGAGATCATGGTGAGCAGAAATCTACACTGCAGCCTGTGCAGGTTCCCATGCTGGAGCATTTAGGTATCTCGTGCAGGAGTTGTGGCCCATGAAGAGCCCATGCCAGAGGCAGGGAAAAGTGTGAGACAGCAGGAGCAGTAGGGAGGAGCTGTTATGGAATAACCACAGTCCCCATTTCTCACCCCCCTGCACTGCTCAGGGGTGGGGAAGATGTGTGAAGTGAGTGAAGCTGAGGCTAGGAAGAAGGAAGATGGAGTTAAGGCAGTTTAGGTTTTCTTTCTTACCATCCCATGAGCAAAAGCAGCATAAGCATCCTTTCCTTTGAATAAACAACAAAACTAGAAAAATCCCAAAGCTAATGTAGAAATTTGCAGTAACTGGGTTGTTTTATTATTTATTTTAAATTTATTAATTTGCATTCTACTAGAAAATTAATATTTTGACTAAAATTTGTATCTTTGTCCTTTGTCTGGCATGAGCTGCAATTCTCTCTACTGTTTTAAACTCTGAAGAGGACAGCTTTCTATAGAGCAGGTAACTATTTTGTAATTGTTTAAGGGCCTTTTATTATCTTCTGGTAACTTGCTGCTTTTCAATTTTTGGAAAAATCTTTGGTATTATTGTTTAGATTTGAATTTAATTTCATATCACCAAAAGTCACAAATAGAAAAGTTATTCCTCTTTTGGAGTAAAAACCATGTTTGACTTTTTTTCTAAAGAAATCTCCAAAGATTAACCTTTGTGCATATCATGTTCTTTGTAGTATACTGGATATTTTTAGCATGTCAGGACTCCTTACCTCTAAGCTCTGTGCGACTTTTGAAGCCAGTCAGAAGTGTGAGTTCAAGTGGAGCACTCAAGCTTTCCATTTTGGAGAAACCACAAAAGCTTTCTAGCTCCAAATGCAGACTGCACGCTCTGCTTGTGCCCTGATTCCACAGAGGAAGAGATTTGAAAACATCTCTGTGCAGCAATATCATGTTCAGCAAAAATTTATTAAAGCAAAAGGAGTTAAACTCAATTTATGCTAGGGAAACAGAAAATGTTGCCTTCATAATGAGTTCAATGACTATCTAAGATAAATAACATAACTAAACTTGAAACTGAGCTAGTAGATATGCTGATGTGCCATTAATTCTCAGTCCCTCTACCATGAGTTTTGTCAGCCTTCACACCCATCCCAACACCAAAAAAAAAAAAAAAGTTCAGAGATGGTCCAGGAGATTACATTCTTTTTCTTTAGTTAGTACCTTTCAAAGGGTATCAAATTCTAAATAAACTTATAATTGGAGTATAGATACCAAACTGGAGTATAAATACTAAATATTGGAACGAACATTTTGCAGTTAAGGGGTTTAGGGTTGGCAAGACAAATGGAATGTATTAGGAATTGCTTTATTTCATAGCAGAGATAAAATACATCCAGGTTCTGTGTACACTGTGAACAAAAATAACAGTTATATCGTTGTACAAAAAGTGGAAGCATCAAGAGAATTATGTAAACCAGAAATCCCATAAAGCTTCTATTCTGTTTCTTATTTTCAGTGAGAAATCTGGGATTTTTTAGCTTTTCAAGTCTAGTATTCACTTTCATTAGTTAAACTGCTGCAAAAGCAAACAAGTGTGGCAAAAGTTTTCCTAAAGGAATGGTGGATAGGATTATTTTAGTAATGATGTCTGTAAGCTGTAAAGACATATTTCAGGCAACTATATAGAATTATTTCAAGATTTTAAACTAGTACATGTATAATTAAACTTATCAGTTGAGGAGTTTTTCCAGACATTTGATTTACTTTGTACATCATTCAGGTGCTTAAATATGGACATCCAGTGCCATTTCAGGTACCCTTTGGATACTTAGGGGCTCCTTTATAGCTCTAGGCATCTATGTTTTACAAACAAATCGTGTCCCATCTGCATGAATCGTTCTCCTTTAGCTTGTATTTGGCACAATGGAGGTCAGGACATTTTGGCATTCTCAGTGCAGCTGTAGGACTGTAACTGTCACACAGTATAGCTGTTTTGGATAAAATGATTTATAGTATCTTGTTAATAAATATTTTTATACTTTCCATTAAATTTATCAGCATTGTGTGATGCAAAGTGGTAAATCAGAGAGGATGTTTGCTCTACTTGGTTTATGTGTTCGTTCAATGGCAGCAGTAGAAATTATTTAGCTATGTATATTCCTTAATATTTTGCAATTATATAGCAAAGAATTTAGACAAATGGTGTGAGTCCTATTCAGACACAGAAAATTATGAGAGTACAAGAAATTCAGAAGATACAATCAGGTCAAACTGACATTTCTGAAGTTTTCCACCTAACCCAATCCAGTTAGTGTAACCTTGCTACAGGTGGCATTAAGCACAACACAAACCCATACACAATTAATTTGTTGGCTGCTCTGACAGTATTTAGTGTTTGGATGGTTGGTGGAAATCCAGAATGCTGTTTATCTAACTAATTTAATGATTAAAATTATATCAGAAGAGAGAGATGTAAGGTGACAATTGATCATTTATCAGTGAAAGACACAGTGATGCTGCCCTGAAACATATCCTAATATGTGCTCTCTCACTTCTGATGGAAATGCACAATGTGCCAAACTGAAGGAATGATATCCTGCTGGCTGCAGCTAACTGTTCTCCATAAAGAGTGAACAAGAAAAAAAGGTTTTTGCAGCTACTTTGACATGTTGCAGCAGTAGATAAGACTTCACCTTCACTGTATAACAGTGGGTTTGTATAACCAGGCATCTCTCTTTTTTTTTTTATGGAGAAATATAAAGTGTCTTCAGATCGTTACCTACTTATCCATGTAAACATCACTTTACATGGCTCTTCACATGATTTGCATGTAAGTTCAGACATATCTATTACACTGCAAAAAGAGAAATTTCACCAAAGTTACTAACAAAGCTGGAAAACAGTCCAGGTCATGTTATAATTCTCAGACTGGCTAGACATATCAGATGTGATTACTTCATATATTTATGGGAAAAAAAGTACCTATTTTCCATTGTAACCCGATATGATCTCTTCGTGACACTTTGGAAACACCGCAGTATATTTAATAGTTTTGTACAATTATATGGCAATGCAGTCATCATTTACAACTTCATTTTAGATATTGCTCTTGTATTATTAACAAGATCAAAACAATCTGCAAAAATTGGAAATTTAATCTGAATATACCCTTTTCTGAAAGGTAGTTAAAGAAGAATTCAAACCGGAAACTGAAATTCGGAACCAATTTTTCAGCTAATTAATTCATGCAGAGGCCACCTGAAATTCAAGGTTCCAAATTACAGAGATGGAGAATACTTTGGTGTTGTAGAATGGGAGACTAAAATACCTGCCTTCATTTAGGTTTATGTCTGTGTCCTGATGTAGAATAATCAGATCTACTTATTTATTCCCCTCTCAAGACATGTCTGAGGAAGATCACAGAAGAGCACAAATTTAAAATCCAAGAAAATGAGAAAATTACATGTAAATATGAACACTTTCTAACACATTTGCAGTGTTGCAGTATACTGTTGTATGGCATATCCATTATTTTGGTGACAGATCTCTTTAATTATTCACTCATGCCATTAGCTTGTGTATGGGGGGCTACTCTTCATAGTGAGCACAGTCTATTACCATAATTCTGCACATAGACCATAAAAGAATGGTGCTCTACCTGAAATGATGCAAAGTAAATCAGGACTTTGTTGAAAGGTGTTTATCAGCAAAAAATATCAAGCTAAGATTTCAGTGGTACTGTTATCCTAAAAGCAAATGTAGAACTTGGACTGAGCGTTCTGAATTCATAGTAGGTCTAAATCGATGAAAAGACTTTCAAGGTCTGGTGAATTTCCTTTTACACCAAAGAATTTCTTGATGCCACTGCTCATCTGTTTCACTGTTTCATCCAGCAAAACTCTCATAGAGTAAGAAATTTGGTCAAAGAAAGACGAGAGAATCCATGTCCTTTGATAAGTCTGTAGTCCTATACTATTCCTATGGGTTTGGCTACTGCTGCAGGATGAGAAAGTCCATGAGGCTGTGTTGTACATTTGTGTGGGTATGCTATGTCTGTCCAGAAGGGTGATGGATGATTATTGGTCCTGGGCCAGCCACTAAACAAATGACAGATGCTCTCTATTAACCTCTCTCGCTTCCCAAAGGGGAAGAGGAAGGGAATACGGGAGAGAGACTTATGGATTGGAAAACTAAAACAGCTTTAAAGAAAATAATTATAATAAAATGAAATATATACCAACATATACAAAGTCGATATCAAACCCAGCTACCCTGATGGCAATTACATCACTGTCACCATTGATGCTGTGGGCAGGCGCTGGGGAAGCCCTAGATTGGACTCAGCAGCAGACAAGAACCAGATTCAGGAGCTGAATTCAGGAACAAATGGATCGGGATAGGAGGCAGAACAGAGTCCTCATATGTACGCCATTGAAGAAGATGGCTTGACATCCATGATCCCTCAGTTTTACACTTAATATGACATACATAGAATATACGTGGGATGGAATACCTTATGGATACGTTTAGGGTTACCTGTCCAGGCCACTTCTCCCTGCAGGTGCAACCTTTTTCTGTAAAGGAGCAAGTTTAAGCGGGAGCCTTTGTCCATACCAGTCCTTGGTAGTAGCTATAAACATCAAGTGTTATCACTTCTAGAAGCAGACACTGTCTGCAATAATGCAAAAATAATGCAAAAATATGCTGTTAACTTCAGAAAGTACAGTTAGAAGAAACTTAGCTGAAAAGTAAAATCACTGAACAGAATCAGTTCTGTTCTAGCTCAAACCAGTATATTTACTGAAATACTTGAGAAAGCTTTTGCATCATGAAATATAAAGGCACAATTTCAATTGTTTTGGGTTTCTTGTTTTTGAAAAGCATAATCTGGCACAGAATCTCTAGAGTCTCTTGTTTAACGTCTCTGTCAGGGACATGG
>NW_008614728.1:0-1196 GCF_000691845.1 Merops nubicus | reverse complement strand
TTTTTTTTGCTTGTTTTGTTCTTTCTTTCTCCACAAAACTACTGACACTCCTTTTCTCCTTATAATAAAACACTTTTCTTCCACAAACTGAAATCTAATATCCATGGCCTGACACTTCTAGCCCCAAAAGAGAGTTAAAGAACCACACTGAAGAAATATACAACTCCTGGCAAGTTTTTCTCTTCCTGCTGGGTATTTGGTGTAGCCAAGTTACACTGGGAAGGGACTTCTTTAATTGAAGCTTAATGTAAAGAAACTGCTAAAATTCCTCACTATATGAGCACTGGTTTTGCATCAGGTCTGACAGAGCTGGGCCAAACTCACCTTCTGCACATTTACAACAGAATCAACGACCCTTATACCTGAAGTTAAATAAAAAAATGTTGGAAATGGGGGAAAAAAAAGTCTCCTTCAGGGATACCCCACCCTTCCACATCTCATATCCCCATAGCAATGAGTTCACTACAAGGTGGGATCTCCACCAGTCGTTTCAAATCATCCCAGCCAGCAAAGGACCAATCCTGCAGATCAGATTCTCACCCCCACATTCCTAGAACCCAGGGATGACATCTCAACTGGTTTACACACAGGGATCCAACTCAGCTTTCCGTTGATGTCAGAAAAAAATAAACCAAAAAAATCTCCAAAAGTTCCCTCAGTGGTGTGTTTCTAGCCTCATATTTCAGATGTAAATAATTCAAATCATCTCCCAAGTCTCATTCTTCCAAGACCAAGTTCTTCCAGGCCACCACAGAAGCTGGTAGAGTTGGAGAGGGATCAGCACCTTTTAGGATCTATTCCTTTGGTGCTCACATGACTGAAAACTGTTTTTTTTTCCAGAGCTGTACTTCATCCAAGCATATTTTCCACATGCTGAAAGGAGGTTGACCATGTAGCTGCACAGCTCATTGGACCTAGGCATGTATTCTAAATGCTGGAAGGTTGCTCCCATAACGTATAGCTTGTTGAACTTACCTTGAAGTCCTTCATCAGATGTAGGATTAACGCTGAATAAGGGAAGAAAAACCATGACTTTAAGACTAAATAAAGCATTCACACAAATTCAGCCCCATCACCTTCATGTTTGTTTTCCTTTCCCCCCCCCAGCTATAATTATAACTCAAAGGGAGACTTTAAAAGTTCAGGAGGTTGGAGTGAAGTGGGGGTTAGCTTCTTCTCCCAAGTAACAGCTGAAA
>NW_008614727.1:4447-5299 GCF_000691845.1 Merops nubicus | reverse complement strand
TACAGCCAGGAGAGCACTTCCAGAAGAGGGATCATCCCAACAGAAAAAGTACAAGAAGATACATGGCAAACGACTTTGAGAACGTTGGTCCCAGCAGAAAAACACCAAAGAAGCAACAACCCAAACACTGGAAGCCAGGCCATGCACACAAAGGATTTCATGTCAAGAGATCCTGTGACTTGCAGTGCTGCAAGGAGCCTGGAAGAAGGAATGAGCTCCTCATTTCACCCTCAAAAATCCCAGCTCTTCAGTTCTGTACCACTTCTGGGATTTGTTGTCTTCATCTCCCATCCCAGCAAGAAGAGATTTGTTCTTTTGGAAGATCTCCAATGTGATGGATTGCTCTATCTATAAAATTCTGTTAAAATGGAACTTCAAATGGATGTTAATTTTAGTAGTACATGGAGATCATTTCAATATCTGATTGGAAAATTGAAGATCACAGACTGGTTTGGGTTGGAAGGGACCTTAAAGCCCCCTGCCATGGGCAGGGACACCTCCCACTAGAGCAGGTTGTGCAAAGTCCCACCCAACCTGGTCTTGAATATGTTCATTACATATTCTGGATATTGTCAGCTTGAATATAAGTAGGATTTTAAATGATAAAGAGAAACTTTGGCAAATTAATATGCTTGAAGGTTAGAAGGGTTACCATTACACTAATTTTTTCCCCAAAAAATATCTATTTACAATCAAGAACAATTCCTTATTTTTCCAAATAGTTCTTCCACCCCAAAACATTCTATAATATTCTCCATGATAGGACAAGGGGCAACGGGCACCAACTGGAACCCAGGAGGTGCCACCTGAGCAGGAGGAGAAACTTCTTTGGGGTGAGGGTGGAGCCTGGAG
>NW_008614727.1:0-3980 GCF_000691845.1 Merops nubicus | reverse complement strand
GGGTGAGCTGCTGGAGCAGGGGGGTTGGACCAGATGATCTCCAGAGGTCCCTTCCCACCCCACCAGTCTGTGATACTCCTTACAAAGGCCACACTCACTTTGCACCCTTTGATACTAAAACTACAGAGACAAAAAGAACTATACTAATAGATTAGGCAAACAACAACAACAAGAAAGCCAGGACACAAATAAATCATGATAAATTTGTTTTTCAAACTTATTTCCCAACTCCATTACAACTCCAACAACTACATCAGACCTTTAGCCAGGAACTGTTTCTCTGCCAGCTCTAGGAACAGAGTAGAACAACATCTCCAAGAAAAAAAACCATATTGATGCACTATTTAACACAAAACACCCCAAAAATCCCTAAAAAGTGGGAAAATGCAGCAATATAGTCTCTAGTTTGCAGCTAGAGTCTGTCAGAACCAGAGGAAAAAGCAGAAGCCCCACGTGACCTGTATGGAGGAACCAGGAGAACGCTGCCACAGCTGAGGAGCAAACATCTCCACAGCTACTTGCACGTCCATCCCCAGCATGTCCTCCTCCCTGCCTCTCCAAAATGATGACCCCCACCAAGTGTTTGTGGAGAAGACCAATAGAAATAACACACTTAGCTTCTTCTGAAGGAAACATCTCAGCTGGAAACAAAACCAGTGGCCCATCCTTCAAGCTGTCGTGTGGTTTGAGGACACTGCTGCTCCACCACCATCCTCCTCCTGCCATCCCAGTGCTGCTCCAGGCTCCTCACCCACCTCCTTACAACCACAGCAAGGGCAGGCTGACCTAACTCATTCCCTCCTAGTTGATGGGTTAATTAGCAGCAGGGCTAATTGCACTCTCTGCCAGCACCAAGCACACCTGTCCTTGTGGCCAAGGTCTCCTGAGAAGCCACCTGTGAAGAAAGCCAGGCCAAGCTGGTGAATTTGGACACTGGTTTTACTACAGGGTTCTCTTCTCCTCTTGTTTTCCACCCGGGGTACCTGCACTGGGGTTGACCACATCACCCTGAGCTTGGGGAGCTCAGGGATGTTCTCCTGCCCTTCCCACATCCTCAGCAAGGTTTCTCTTCTGAGCTTTTTTTTTGGTTGCATTTGGGTTTCTGCCATGAAGCTGCTGGACTCCTTGCTTGGCAGGCTTTGGGCAATGAGTTGCAGATGTTCAGGACCCACCCACCAGTAATTCCCCTGGCGTGTTGCTTCTTCTGGTGCTAGTTCTGAAGATGTTCCTCAGAACAAAGGACACCTCCACGGGAGAGGGGAGTTACTTCACACCCAGATAAGACCAACTTTGATGGCTGTGCAGCTCTAGATGTGGGAACCAGCAATGATTTATGGGCTGCTGAGACTGTCCAGGTTTGTTGAAAGAATGCCAACAATGGATGCTCCTCAACATTAATTGCTCCAAGTTCTTGTAGGCACCTGCAGCAGCTTTGTCACTGCACAAATTGGATGATGAGGAGTTTTTGGCTTCTAGGTGAAAGCAAAAACTCTGAGTAACTCCTCTGAGTTAATAGATAACTGGAGTAATCCACTTGGAACTAATTGTTAGGTGGCTTCCTGTGGTTGCTAGGTGACTTTTCTTCATTAAAAAATCAAGAATTTCCTTCAAAAAGATATGAAAATAGGGTTGGGTGGAGTTTTGAGGCCCTCCCTCTGGCCCAAACCAGAAAAAAAGCTTCATAAAGCTTCAGCTCTGCCCCAGAAAAAAGCCTCATGATGCCTGAAATGAGTCAAAAGCAACCGTGAAGAAGGTGAAACAGGATTTTGGTCTCCAAAATCTCCCTTCTGCCTTTAATTTGACAAATAGCACCTTTGACCTCCCCAAAAACCATCCCTCTCTGGTAGGAAAACTCATCAGGATGGTCATAACGTGAAGATCATGTGGCTTTGGTGAGCAGGCCCCACAACTGTTCCTGGGATGAGCAGATCGAAGGTCCTCTCAAAAAACACCTGAACCAAAGGGGTCTGTACGTGTGCTGAACATCTGAGGTCCCACCAGAGCCATCTGAGATCTGAGTGATGCAGGGGATGAAGGCTGGAGAGCACCTTGCTCCCCCTAAAGCAGCCGTGGGTCACCTTCTGGCACGCTTGAAGGTGAAGAGCAGATTTCAGGTAGGACCTTGTGAAAGTTCTATTATTTTGTGGCCTACAACAAGAGGGAAAACACATTGTCTACTGAAGTCAACCCCTTGGGAGGTCTGGACCACGAGGGACACTCGGTGAGAAGAGCTGAGGTGGCAGGAAGGTGACTTCCTCCAAGGCCCCATTTGGAGCTTCCCAACGTTGGAAGGAGCCCAGGAATGTGTGATGTCAACACTTGCCCATTGCTGGGATATTTCTGAGGGCTTCAGATAGACCCACTCGGGCACCATCCTCCCCTTGGAGCACGTGCACGTTCTCCAGAGCTTATGTTGATGTCCTCCCAAGCCCATGTTCACCCAACGGCCAGCTCAGACTCATCTGCTCCCTCCCCCCAGTGCCCAGAGCAGAGGTGAGAGGCAGGAGATCCATCACCACACACGTTTGGGGCCAGGGTCACCTGAGATGCACGGTGCCATTTTAGGTCATTTGTCCTCTCTCTTGGCTCACAAATCTGGGTCAAGCCTCACAGGGACCATGGCCTGGAACGGTGATGCCCAAATTTCAGACCAGAGCTGTGTCCTTCACTCTGAGGTTGGAAGTTTGGGTTGAAATCAGGAAATAAACCCCCACGGGCAGCATTTTGAGGCTCTGAAGTCTTCTCTAGGGCTTTTAGTTCTAGTGGTTGCCTCCAGCAACGAGGAAGAACCGTGGGGCAGAGATGGGTCACCGTGTCCTCCACCTCTGACAGATTTATGAGTTCCTCTTTCATCTCCTAATCCTTCATTTTCACCACAGAACCTCCCCTGGACCTGCTGTGAGCCAGCAGGACTTGGCTGGTAAGGCAAGATTGATGCCTGGCTCTGGAGCAGATCCTGGGGCAGCCAGAAGACATTTTGGCAACATGAACCATCTCTCCTCTCATCCCCATGCCCCAGAAGAAGGATGGAACGAGTTCAGGACCTGCACAAAAGTGCTCCACATGCCTCACTGACCCTTCCCCAGATAGGCTGAGGTCGTGGCATCACTGCTGCCCAAAACCCAAGGGCATCTTCCAGCCCTTTTCCACAAATCCTGGGTCCCACAACCACGTTTTCAGCTGCTGGAGAAGTTCTCTTCCAAATGAGGGAAGACCATGAACATTGTCAGTTGGTATGGACCAGGGATTGCATGGCTGGCAGAAATATTTACCCTGGGTCCTGGTCAAACCCTTCCCACATGGTCAAATTTGGCCTCACAAAGCTCTCCTAGATCTTCTGGTGGCCTTTCAGGACATCAAGGGGGCCTAGAGGAAATCTGGGGATGGAGTTTTGAGCAGGGCCTGTTGGGACAGGACAAGAGGGGATGGTTTGAACTTAAAAGAGGGAGATTTAGACTGGAGAGAAGGAGGAAATTGTTGATGCTGAGGGTGGTGAGCCCCTGGCCCAGGCTGCCCAGAGAGGTGGTCACTGCCCCATCCCTGGAACCATCCCAGGGGAGGTTGGATGGAGCTCTGAGCAACCTGCTCTAGTTGGGGATGTCCCTGCTCCCTGCAGGGGGGTTGGACTGGGTGACCTTGAAAGGTCCCTTCAACCCAAACCAGTCTGGGATTCCACGACCCCACGAAACCCCCACACCTCAACCCTGGGCTGCACTTTGCTCTGGGGGTGGGTACGTGCCAGGACTGAGAGCTGCCCCAGGGCAAGCTCCCATTGGCTGAAAACAAACCCCAAACCCCAGAGCTTGATTTGGGAAGTCCAATCTGCCAGCTTTAATGGCTTTATTGCTTAAAAGTTGCCATTTTTGGTGAACGTATCATGGCCTTTAACCAAAATCACCCAACCCACCAGAGGCGGCCGGCGGCTTCTTTCAACCCTGAGGTTCAAAAGATGCTTTTCTGTGGGGATGCCAACACTCCCC
>NW_008614726.1:11045-30791 GCF_000691845.1 Merops nubicus | reverse complement strand
TATATATAAGCTCAATACATTTTTCTTTTACCCATGGTGCTCATTTTACATGAACAACTAACACATTCTATTAATTAACAGGATGCTGTTAGTGCAAAATACACCTAACAAATACCACAGAGATATCCACCATACGTCTCCTACACTGCTGCCAGCACCATGATACCTCACATGGTATTTTCTTGGAGAAATCCATTTGCTGTAGAGATCTTCAGCTAGATAGAACCTCTGGTCTGCATTCAAACTTTCTGTAAGAGCTTTTTGCACACTTCAGCTGCCTCAAGGCTTGCTTCACTGCAAAAGGTGGGGTCCCCATCAGCTAGACATTTCTATTACCCCCTAGCTCACGCTTCCACAGCTTCAGGATTTCAGATTAAATGGCTGGCAGAAAATTCAGATAGAATTGCAAGTAAAAATTGTTGGATTTCTACTAGTGGAGAGAAGCATAAAAAATCCAAAACCTTGTTAAAACACATTTTAAGTAAATTCTTAGAAACCTAACAATTTGCATACATACCCCTGACATTTGTAAAATTCTTGAATAACAAACTGTAAAAAAAAAATCTGTAAGATGCCAAGGAACACGGTTGAGAAAGAACTTGCAACATCTTAGGGGATTATTTAAGGGTTTTAGCAAAGTTTTTAAGAGTCTCTTGTCTATTTGCTTAACAGAGACTACTTTTACTTAATAACACGTGGAACGAAAAGGTATTTGGAAGTCTCTTACTCCGAAATCAATGGCAGGAACTGGCATTATAGAATCACATTTCTATTACCAGTCATTTAATTTGAAATTCTTGCATTTGTGAAGTATTTACTGCCACAGCACACAAGGCATAAGCACACATTTCCAAATATAATCCCCCATCTGATCTACAGTTCATTTTTTATAAGTGCTGTGGTAACGCCATTCAACAACCTTATTTTCAAATTCAACCAAACTCTGAACTATCATCTAGAATTAGTTTTGTGATCTTCATTGTCTTGCTCTCAGGAGACTGCTGAATGAGTTCATCTGAGCTGAAATACGATGTCATGAACTCTGTAGAAAAATGATTTATTGTACCTTCCCTGTGCTTTCTCCGCACAGAAGCCAGGCTGGATGATTTCCTTCCTTGTGTAAACAGCTATATACGAGTCATGTGAGATGCCCTGGACAGAAGTCAGGTCAATTAAAAGTCTTTTTTGTTTCTCCATGACCATCCTCTCATAGGTCCATCCTCTCGATGAGCCCACCAATAAGTCAACAGTGTCTTTACCATTGTTGAGTGGCAAAGCTGAAAAACTCTGGTTTCTCCTTTGGAACCTGTCCTCCGATATTGTGACACTGATTTTTGCTGAAGTGATTTTAACATAATTTTTCTGTGATGAAGACAAAGGGGCCATAGGCAAACAGCTCTTGAGCAGCAGTCAGAGCTGGGTAGGAATTCACAGGAAAAAGAAGAAAAAACATTTTTATGTTTTGAATGAATAAAATTTCTTAAAAAGAAACAATCTGGAAATTAATGGTATTAAATCAAACAGTGACAACCAGTCAGAAATGTTTTCCAAGTCAAGGTGGTCTAAATGCCACTACTGTGGTGGCAGTGCTGGCCACCCAGCTTGGGCCGCAGGTCCCCGAGGAGGGGACAGGCACCCATGCACCCAGCAGCTCTCCCCTCACCTCCCCAGGTGCCACCATAGCCAGGGTGCAAATGGCCCTATGCCAAAGCTGGCAGTTCATACCACGCAGCACTTGTTGGACACCGACATCTCAAGATGTCTCAGAGATGCTCCATGTGCCCATGCAGAAGCCACTCTTTGGGAGCAAGGCGCACAACTAGGAAATTACTGGGTTTATAACTACATCTTATAATAAATTATCTGTGCAACTATTATTTAACACTGTCAAATATGTCTCACTCTTGGGAATGAGAACGTGCAAGCAGAACTGTCAGGACTACAAGCAATGCCCTGAACAGGTAACGACTGCACACTGACCACAAGGGGTGGAGGAAAATACAGTCACGAGGATGTTCAAACAGCTCATTTCTACCGTTCATCCTTATTCAGCAACTTCAGTCCACATTTAATCATACTGAAGCATATGCCTAAGCACTTCTCTTAAAAAAAAAATAAATAAAAAATAGTATTTCCTTGGGTGGTTGCTGTGCTTTTTATTATTACAGCTGAAGCATCTTGTGTCATGAGTCCAGCTAACAGTATCACTGTGTGCCATGCAGGGTAAAGCTTTGCAGTTCAACTCCACAGCTGGCTTTCCTCCTGGAAACGCCTCTGCACTATACATTGCCTCATTCTCCTTGCAACTACAAGGAATTAATGCTGCAAAAAAAGAAAAAAAAAAAAAAGAAAAAAAGAAAAGAAAGAAAAGAAAAATAAAACCAAGTGCCTCCAGCAAGTATTTTTAGTTGAGCACTTCCCCGCTGCTGGTTCCTGATGCCCACAGAGAGTGACAAGTGTAACTTTAAAATTGCAAGGGAACAAACAGAAAATCTTTTCCTAGCAAGCTATCAAAAAAACCCAAATGCTACTGTACTGCACATTATAGTTTTCTTCTGGGTGGGCCCCACTCACAAGCACAGAGAAAGTTAAAAATATCAATTGCAAAGATACCTAATAGAAAAAGTACTTCATTTAATTGAAGAGAACTGAGAAGAAGAAGGAAAAATGCCTCTTGACTGTTCAGAATTTCTTTATAATAATTGGGAATTTTTACTTTTTAATGTTTTACTGTAACAGATTTAAAGAAAAAAAACAAACTGCCATGTAACCAGGTCTGAGGACACTATGGAAAAGGGTCACCTCTTCTGAGTACTTAAGTTACTAGCTTGCATTCAGCTACTGAATAGAAGTCAGGTCAAAGACCAAAATACACAACTGGATGTTACCACCATCCACCTAGAGTTAGAGAACTTTTTAAAACAATCTGTTCTTATGTTCAGTGACCAAATTGCCAACTATTGCCTCACAAACTATAACATTAACTCCACTTTAATGGAGGCATTCTACACCAGTAACAAAAAGTGGAGGTCCTATCACAGTACAGCTCAGAACAAGCACTGCAGTTCTGCTCGAACCGTTTGTTCACCCTCACGTGTGTTATAATATAAAAAAAAAAATATGAAATATAAATTCTTGATATGAACATTAACACAGTCATTACCTAACCATTTTCTTGGAAGACTTTTGGGCAGATGACACAGCTTTTAAAGAAAAATAAGTTACTAAATATTAAAGTGAGAGATTAATCAACTCCAAACCTCCCTATCCAACTCTTCCTTCACCTGGGCCAAAAATCAAGGAGTACTACACAGCCAAATAAAACATAAGAGTTTTTTATTAACTTCCAAATGAATTAACAAAAAAGCACAAAACGTGTTTCGTTTGGGGTTTTTTTGCCCTTTGCAGTAAAGTCCAGTCAACTACATTTTTAAAAAAAAATCACCAGAGGAACTCCACAATTCCATATTACTCCTCCATGATTCTCTACTCTCTGAAGATTTAAGGCCAAGATAGGTAAAATCAAAGTCACTGAGCACATATGCTTTGTACTAGAAGTCTCATCTAATGATGGACCCAGAACACCTCTACACCTAGACTGGACATGTGGTACAACAGTGAGAAGTGGACGCTCCACATCTACGTCAGTGTCTGTATTAACCAGTGACCCATGAAACAACAGACACAACTGGTTATGGATTCACTGCAGTTGGTGTTCCACCCTTATTCATTAATTACAGTTACCACAGTCTGTATTTAATTACCTTTTATGAGCAGGAGGCTCAATTAGATGAGTAAGGCTGCTATACAATAACGCTCCATTTATGTAGATCCTATTATTATAAATCAGAAAATTAAAAAACTGAGATAGTGCTTATGATTCTTGATTAACATAACAAATAACAGCCACCTCTTTTCACTCTCAATCCCCATGCAGCTCATTACCAAGACCCTCACAGTCAGGCCCAAATCCTGCGTGGGTCAAAACTAACACAGCAGTACATCAGTGTCCATCCCCACTGACCCAAACAGCATCTGCACCCAGATGAAAGAGCAAATTCAGTGATAGCCCACATGAACACCAGAGATCACGTTGACAAAAGCAACCAGTTTGTCCTCTTCTGAAGTGTTACCAATGTGGTCCAAACCTAAACCTAGAGAAGATGAGGTTTGTATACTCTCCTCCACGCTGCATTCCAACAAGACTTGGAAAACTCTCGTTCAACCTCCTCTTCCACCATAAAGCTAACAGGCAAAAGAGATGTAAAAGATGGAGAAGTGACAGGGAAATCCCTTTTTTTTTTAACTTCACTTGCATCAAGTTGAATGCTTTTTAAAAATGCACTTTTCTGTATTTTACATTTAACATTTTTAACGTCTGCCCAAATTAATTTTTTTTTTTTTTTATCCAAAGTTTGACAGTTTTGCACCGTGCCTTCCATGGTACTGCTACCATCCACACTCTTACTACTCTCAGTTTAAGAAAATAAAGCACTACTTTTTACAAAGTAGAAAAACAAAGAAGTTAACATTTACCATATGATGGTATCAAACGCAGGAATGAAAAAAACCTATGCGACGATTCCCTCCCTGGGAAATCAGGCAAGGAGCACAAGATGTTTTAGCACAGAGGAAAACAAGTCTTTCCCCAAAAGGCAGCAACTGGGACCTAGCCTGGGTCAGGAGTACAAAACCCAGGCAAAGGGTGATTGATTTTCCTTCCAGCAAAGTGCTGAGCGCCCCAGCAGCCCCCTCATGCCTCCATCCCCATCGGGTGCTTCTCACCTTCTCAAGCTAAAGCCTCAGGGAACAGCAAAAGGTTTTTGGGTTAGCAATGAATGGTGCTACTGTTTGCTTTATAATTGGTGAGAAAAGCCTTATTCCCATTTTTTTGGTTTTCACTTAGAAGCAACCAAAAAAACCCAACCTTGTGACTTGCCATTCTTTACCACAGTTCTAGTTCAAAGTAAGGCAGTGAGACCAGTGCTTTGATACAGAATATAACCATTCATAAAAGCACTGGGTTCAACGGGCAATTTGCAATTTTGAACTGGACTTGCAGATTATTCCTGAAAAAAAAAAAAAAACCAAACCTGCAAAGCTTTTCATAAATTTATTTTGAATTTGAAATAAAAACCAAACTATTTTCCCATCTCATTGTAAAGACAGCATCCACATCTGAAAGAAGTTATTTTCCACCTATGAAGCAATTCCATCTATAATAAAAGGTTACTTATTACCCCACTTTGAGAACACAAAGGAAACCTCCAGCTGAATGGGGTCTCCACCGAGGGAAACAGATGGGCCAAGTGTCTTACATAGCACTGCTGTATTGACTGGTGATGGAACCGAAATCTCATCGCCATGGCAACTCCTTTGCTGCCTCCTCCCTCAAGAGAACAAGAAATAGCTCACGAGAGGTATTTTAGGAAATCCATAAAAAGAGAAAAATGGTGTTGCTTGCTTTCCAACTATTTAAAATGCACCTACAAAAGGTGCTTTCAGGAAACGGGTGGATGACATTTGCTTCCACAAAGTGAAAAATAATCTCTGCCTATGCCATAAAGACTTGAGATGAACGCTGGGTATCGATCAGCCTCCTAAAACATTAACTGCAAACTTTATGGCGCTCCCACTAACAACCCTAATTTCCTCATTTTCTCATGCTTTGGGGGTTTATTTTCCTAATTAAATAAAGAGAGCCGTCTGAATCAAGGTCTAATGTAAACCAGCCCATTTCTTCTCTGCAAGTGATCTGAACTTCTCCAAAGGTTACACCTATCTGCAATGGTCACGACATTTTTTGTATCACTACAGCATTTAACATGAATACTGAGGACTCTTGTCGCTTTGCAAAAATCCCTTAGAAACAGAAAGGGAGTAAGACTGCATCAAAAAAAAGATCAAAATCCTCAGTGCAGGGGAGGGAACGGAAAGCGGGTGGGTGCCAGTGAACTCCATATTCTTTCAAGCAGGATATCCCCAAGCTTTTAAACAACAATAAATGCTTCATTCTCAAAATACAGTCCTCTGAAGTGCTCGTTTCCTTCCGATTGAAATTAATTGGGTTTTAATTTTCAGTAGAAGATTCCATCTCTGTTTTCAGACTTGTTTACAGCTTTCTACGTGTTACGGACATTACAACCGCAATAGATATTATTTACAGAAGGCTAGGTCTCTGAATACAAACTGCTTATTAAACAGTCCTAGTAAAATTCTTGCAGAAAGCTTAAGAAACTAATAAACATATTTGATTTTTACAGCATTACCTCAAAACACCAGGAACATAACCCAAAGCAGTTCCAGCTGTTTCATGTATACTTGAATAATTTTGGAAACTTTCGTTTCTGACGCACGCCTGAAGGGCCCCACTTAGATTGTAAATGTTTTTGTTTGGGTTGGCAGAAGCCTCCGTACAATCTCTGATTTAATATCAGCTTTAAAGCAATAATAAAAATAATAAGCTCAGTCACATGCCAAACCACCCATGCTGCTGCAGGTCCCAGGGGAGGGATCGGCTGTGGGAATTCGACTCATCAGTTCCCACCGCGTTTTCCTAACTCTCTGCAGATTTGAGGCTGCCGTAGCGGAGCTCTCCTCGCCCCGACCCCTGGGCAGCTGGGTTCAGTCCCCTTCCACAACTCCCTGGTCCCAGAACTGGCATAAGAGGCTGTCTGTGTTCAGCTGTTGCAACTCAGGGTAAGAACAGCCAAACTACATGTGATTTCTGAGGATTACATATTTTTGGGGAATGGCCACCAAACTTCCCAAAGTTAGGTGCAGCAGGCAACAGAAACACAACACATTCTGCTTGGCCATTCATTTTTTTCCTGTTATGTTCTGAAATTCAGTGGGTTTTTCCCCCACATCTAGGAAGTGTTGCTATTTAAAACATATGTGATTTTTGTTGGCTTCTGCTTGCTTCTTGCAACAACAAGCATTCTCCTTCAAAAAAAGTCAGAAAACAGCAGCCCACACCCCTCCTCTCCCTCTTGCCACTTGCTCACCCTTCCTCCCCTTTCCTGTTTCCATCTTACAACACACACTTCATGTTAAAGCATTGCCACTCCTTTCTGTTCAGAACCCACCAGATGATGCTCCTGTCCAAGGAGCTGCAAATGATGGGACCTCTGCTTTCTGCTGCTCAGGAACATCCAGCTGTCCCCAAACTCCTGCACACTCATCTCATGGTTCACTCAGTTGTGTTATCTTCTGCACGCCCCCCACCACTGCTCAACTGAGTGTTTCATCTTGGGGTTAAAAATTACCACCTCATTTATTACATTTGTCTGATTTATGATACTTTAGACCTTTACTATTTTCTCTTGTAGTATCAAAGTTTCTCTCTTCTGTCTCAGATGACAACTGTCCCAGGCCTTTAAGTCATTCTTGAGCATCTACTCCAAAACTTCTTGCAACTGACAGAGAGAACCACCTGCCTCAGACCCACTCAGTCCCACTAGAGAAGTATTTCCTTGTGCCTGAAACAGAAAGCAACACCTCATTTTGGCCATGTATCTGCCAAGAATGCTCTGGAAGCCTATGCTCATCTGCCAACCCATCTTAATTTGGAGCCACTGCTTATCAAGATAATGCATTATCATAAGTATGACATGCAGCTCTTACTTCTGTGCATCAGATTTCATCTTGCAATGTATTAAATCATATATTAAATTAACCCCATCAAACCAAGTGATCCAGAGCCATCCGTGCCTATGACATCTTCTCTTCAGGAATTTCCATCTTTGCCTCAACTAAAAACATCATCAATGATGTCGTTAGAGGTTTTATTCATATCATGGAAATAAGACACAAAAATATTCTGCAGGACACTGGTATAAACTGCCCATTTTAAATCCACTTAATCTTTACAGTGATCATTGTGTATCAGTCTAGCTTTCTAATTAAAATGTTGCACGATATCAAGTCAAATGTCATAGAGAAACCTAGTCTGTTAAATCAACACTATTATCCTGACTAAAAATAATCCTATAAAATGACCTTGTAGTTTGATAATTTATATACTACAGTTTCAACCCACATCACAGCTTTTTACACAAGGCAAGCAAACTAGTAGTAGAGGCCAAAAAAGCTGTCATCAGCAGAAAGCAGTTTACATCACAAAAAAAAATTACAAAAATTACTTCTGTAGCTAAAGCTGAGAGTTAAACTGGGCACCACTGAAAACAGGTGCCTGAGCTGCAGCTTTAACATCATTTTAAGAACATCTACCTTAACCAGAGACTCTCACACTCCTGAGGCCAAACCAGACATTTCAAACAGGAGGAAGATTCCTCATCTTCACGAACTATCTTGTAGCCTCTTTACTCCCCAGATCCCACTTCATTCATTTAAAAAAAAAAAAAAATAAATAAAATTTTGGAAGTTTAGAAGAGAAAGGCACAATAATCTTCACAGCGCTGTGGTGACATAAAAATATTGTTACACTAGGAAACTTGTTTTGTCATTACAACGTGTTGTGCAAATAGAAAACATAATTACTAAGGACAGGCATGTTAATTTTGGTTCCTTTCAAAACCTGGAGGCAAGGGGAGGAGAGGAGGGAATAATAATATTTGGCAATAAGAAGAAAAACAGTTGTAAATGAGACAATTTTCAACCTCCTGAACTAGCTTTAGTAACAGCTGAGAATAAAAATAAACTTATAAACACTTTAGTGTCCTTCAGAGTGCTCAATTTAAACAGCATATTTAATCTAAGTTATATGTAACATTGTAACAATGCTCTTTTTGCCCTCAATATAAATTAAGAATATTAAATATGTATGTGAAATAGCTCATGCTGGAATGTCTCCAGAATGAAATTCTTATTATGAGAATTTTTTTCCCTCTCTTTTTCTTTTTTTTTTTTTTCCAACTTCAAGCTGCAAAGATATTCAAAACTAGGTCAAGCTTACAACACCAAACAAAAGATCTGCAATTTCTTGGATTAATTTTGAGTATCTCTTTTTAAAATTTACCATAAAAAGATTTTCCATTTCCTTCCTGAAAAAGACAACTAGAGATATGGGTTTCTCTGCCTCCCCGGAAACAAGCACACACAAAAATAAGGTAACTACAAAAACACAGCTTCCTTCCTGTCCTTAGCAGGCATTACAGCTCTGAAATTACATCTGCTATCAAGTAAAGTCACTCAAACTACATGTCCTCTAGAGACGAAACCACCCTGCAAAACATACAGAGTTTCTAAGAAATTAAAGTAGATATCCAATTTTTAGGAATAAACGTGTACAAACCCAAAGGTGCCTCTGGTTTGCTACACAACTGACTACAAGGGACACACACAACAACCTTAAATTGTCAGCAACTGCCTCTTCATTTGCATTTTATAATTTTTTAAATTCTAACAGATACCAAAGTCAACTTGTATTAACTTTTTTAATTAGTGAAACAGACTTAGGAATTTAAGGGAAGGAGGCATTACTTTCCCCCTCTGCTGTCTGTCTCACATGTCCCTGATGTACCAAAAGAGGCCACCCATTTCACCATCCAAGACCCAAATCATCTGGCCACAGGGTATTGTACAGATGATGGGATGCACCTTCTGCCAGCAACATCAAGGGACAAACCAGCTCAACTTCTAACAAACCCCCACTAGCCATTCCTTCCTCCATCCTCACTGATACACTGGCTACACAACAGCACTTCCCAACTCCTCCATCAGCCTCCACCCTTATTTAAAAATAAGGTTTTCACCTTTTTGTGTATTGTAATCCTTGCAAAAGCCTGCTTGCTGTTAGATATGGCTGGCAGATTCCCTACATTACAGCTTCCAGTGGGAAAATGATTTACCTAACTAAAAAAGCATTCAACAAGACAAACTAAAAAAGTAGAAACTTAATCTTAAAATTCCACCTCTCTGAAAAAATGCTGCAGCCAGATCAAAGAAATCAAACTGGCTGGGTTTCTGCAATGAATGAAAAACACCAGCTCCCACTGAGAGAGCTGTCCAAGTGAAAAGGTGGCATGCTTGAAAAAGGGGCTGCCAGCACCAAGGAGAAGCAAAACTTGGCAAGAAGGAGACCTGTAATCCCTCAAGAAACTAACTCTAGCTTCTGTAGCAGATACCACAAAGACCTCATACAATGAGGGCATGAAGCTAAGGAAATACAGCATCAGACACATGGAGCCTGGGTAGAGCAGCCTCAGTGGTGAATCTTGTTTTTGGTCAAGTCCATAAAAAATGAACCAGAGAAGACCTTTGGTTGTGCTGGTAATGGAGCAAAGTAAATATTAATAGTGGTTAATAAATAAATGCTGACCTACTAAATCTAATGGTGAATGCTGAATAGCCAGGAACGGGTTTGGATCCACACACCACCAGTAACAACCAGTGGAACAGCAATAACCTGGAAAGAAGAAACACCCAACAAAGGATTAAGAGAAAAACCCAGCATAAAACCTTACAACACCTTTGGTTAGAAAGAAGCACAGGAGATGATACAGTCCAACCCAGCTTTGTTCTCAAAACAAGGCTCTGAAAAGCCATTTGTACACTACTCATTTCTATTTGGGAAACGTATATAACAGTCAAGGAGTCCAGGTAATGTCATGTAGCTGTAGGTGACAGAAAGATGCTGCAACACAAGTAACTAGAAGACCAAATCCAAGTTCTGGTCATGGTTTATTAACAGGAAGTGATCAAAACAGTCAAGAAACCTGAAGGCATTTACAATGCTTAAAATAAATCAGCACAGATTAGAGCCTTGCTAGCACTCAGGAAACGTTGAGTTTAAGTAGGATGAAAAAGGTGCCAAATTGCTTATAGACCATCAAGCGACCCAGTTGGATCAAGGCAAAAACAGATTTACAAAGAGACTTAATAAATGAAATTAGGAGCTATGCAAAAAATGCTGGATTCCTCTACAGGGCTCAACATCCTCAACCCTCAAAAATAAACCAGTGCTGTGACAAAGTTAACCAAAGAAAATGTGTATTAACTTAATGACACTTGTCTTCAGCTGTGTATTTCTGGTGTTTAAAAAAGATGGAATTATACCATGGAAAGCCTGTAGCAGTTTTTCTTTTATGTGGTCTACGAAGAGTTAAAATGAAAATCAAAATTCATGTTTTCTAAGGGATTGGGGGACCAGCAATACTGAAGCTGCTGGATGAATGCAAAGGGTTAGCACTGAGCCAGGCAAGAAGGAAATCCACTGGAGTTTTCAAATTTAAACAGTTATTTCCAAAGAGTGGCTCTACATCCAAGAGAGTGCTCAATGACCTCGGTTCAAAGGCTCCCGTGGAACTGCTTCCACCATGAGCAGGTGGGAATTTGGTGCCTGGGTCCCCTCCTGGAGCCTGATGGACCAGCAGCGGGAGGCTCCTACCACCGCCAGCTAAAAGGCCTTTCATATCAGGACAACCTTCTGTCAGAAGTCTTTTGTGATACTGACAGATACTCACAGTAAATTGTGAATAACAGAGGCAGTGCCTTCTTCCTGGAAAAGCATCAAAACTGAGGGGAAAAGGCTTATAAAAATATTTCTGATAGATCTCTGAAAAATTATCTGTCTTCAGCTTATCAGGGAGCACATATTGGCATGAGGAACATACAATTCCAAGAGCATTTCTTGTCTCGACCTAATTTACATGTATAGAAAAATGTGTTTATATAATATGAATTTATATAAAACCTATTTTTATTTAGAAAGTCATAGAGCCAAATTAAAAGGGAACAATGGATAAGATTTAAAATATAGTTGTTCTTCCCCTGCCTCTCACAGGGGTTCTCCTGACTTGTGAGGAAACTACGAAGCAACCCCCAGACTCCGTTCACCAAAACATACTGCAGATAAACTGCAGCAACTTTCCAAGGCATTTCCACAGCTCCTCAAAGCACTAGGAGCTTTAACTAACATTCCCTCTCACCGTAACCTGGCTTGCTTGAAAAAAAATTGCATTGCACTTATGCAACAGTTCTTTAAGCCATGGAAACCCAAGCAAAATTTTGTTTATTGGTATCCAAATCCTCACATAAAACGTCGACCTTCAGATATTTCCTGGCATCTGGCCCCACAATTTACAAGCCCACACCACTTTGCAAATATATAAGGCAAGATATTTATTGCAACCCATCCCAAGTTCGACTGTTGAAACAGTCTCTGCTTCCCGTAGTCCTGCTGAACATTTACATAAGACGACTGCTTTTAATCTTTATGTATTTGCTCTAGATGTGCCCTGACAACCACTTAGGAAAGTGGCATTTTCCTGACAAAATGAATCATTTGCCTTCTACCACCAAGCTGCAGATCTTTGTTACCAAAATATAAAGGCTAGAACATGCCCTAGGAAGTCTCTTTCTCTGCTTTGAAATTGCAGAGAGTAGATAGATGCAATTTGAAAATCCTGTGATTAAAAAAAAAAAAACTAAAAAAAATTAAAAGTGACACAATTTCCAGAAGCATCGGCTCATAATGGGAACAACATACTGTGACAAGTGGATTGCAAGAGGAAAAATACAGTGTGGAACTGCACAATTCCTTCCTAAGTCAAAGTACTGACTCCATGTTCTGCTGAGAAAACCTTTTTGTCCCCCTGATTTAATGATAAATCTCATGTGACTTTGACTTGTTGGAGGAATGGAACAGAAACAACCAAAAACACTGTCCTGATGCGTTAGCATTAAATTATCCCCTTTAAGAAATAAACTTCATCTCTTTTATTGTTACATAAAATTCTATTTTTGGCCTAAATAAAGGGAAAAAAGAAAATGAAAACAACCACGATCATTCTCAAACCATGAATCCATCAGAGATCTAAAAATATAAAGGAGAAAGCCTTTTTAAAGAAGAACAGACTGATTTCCAGCCTTATATTCCTGTTCCTCCACCTTTGCTTGGCAAACAGTGGTCAGTGCTAAACTCCTCCTCATCCAAGCATCTGCAACAGTCTCATCCTCCACAAACTCCTCGTGTCCTCTCACAGTATGAACCACTTCTGGTTTTAAGCACTGACCTTCTCAAGGCAATCCCTTTCAATTTCCATTTTATTTCTGGCATCCCTCCCTTCCCAGAAATGAGTCCTCCTCCTCCTCCAACATCCACTGAGCTTCAGATGTTGACATCCTGCTTTTTCCCTGCCCATCCTGTTCCTTGACCTGAGCAAACTCCATCATCTTTATGCTGACAGCTCAACCTCTGCTTCTCCAAGATGAAACTAATTTTTGATTTTGTGGAGGTACAGAACGTGCACTCTATAAGATCACAGCAGAACTATCACTTCATTCTCCATCCTCTCCTGAGACTTCAGCCGTCTCCAATTACTCATCTCCGCACATAATGCCATCAGGCTGCTGCTTCACAGAGAAGCATCATCAGCAATTTGTCTCTCACTCTTTCTGGGTCTTTTTGACAAGATAGAACTTGTACTAATACTGCTTTGCCAAAATAAATAAATAAATGAAGAGGAACGCAATTCTTTCTTATGACCTTTAAGTCATCTACTATAAGTTTCCCCAATGGTCCTGATGAAAACCACATTCCACCATCAAACCTTTGCCAAAACATCACTATGTGGCTATTTTTTCCCTTTGTTCTTCTCATCACCTCTCTCTTCAAGCCCCTGCCTTTAGCTGATTTTTGGTGACACAGGCACAATTCAAGGTTTTTTCCCCATTGCATGTAAAAGATGTAGCTACAGTTGCTCACCTCCATTTTCTGTCTGCTAAGGACACACAATACCCTTTGTCTGCTTGCTGTATTTGCCTTCAAGCTTTTTGGCTTTTATACACAGCATTATTCCTAAGTATGTCATCTTTTTTTTTTTTTCTCTTTAACGAAAAATCCCACACCAATGTCTTTTGTAATACCACAAATCATTACTATTAGTCAACAGCATAAATGTCCACCAAGTGACAAATGCACTTCCAGGTTGTTTTGTTTTTTTTTCAGACGAAAAATCTCTTGCTTTAGAGAGGTTTCCTACTACTGGCTTACTTCATCTGCAAGTCAAAATATAGAGTGACCTCTCCATATGGCACTTTCAACATATGAAAAAAAAAAAAAATACAGATGCACAAATGTTTTGTATAAACCACAGAGAAATGGCAAAACATCCTTCAGCTCCAATTTATCTCCTTTGTATTGATGCCATGATTTAGAAAAAAATTAAAGTGTTCCAAGGTTTGCCTTTGACAATAACTTACAGTATAAGTTATTATAAGTTATATATAACTATAGCACTTTTCCAGAATGTTGTTTTTAAAAGAATGGACTATAAAAGTCTTCAGTAGTAATCAAGAAGGTCTTTTGTGAAGGAAAAGACCAGTTACTGCTGCCTATCAGACAATCAAATGTGCCCCTGTGGGGGAATGTACAGACCAAATGATGACTGAGCTTTCAGAAAAATTAATTTTTTCCTTCAAAATTATTCAGAAGGTTGCTTTGGCTTTTTTTAACAATAGTTCCAAAATATTTCGGATCATGTGAATAATCATCTCAGGTTATTTAATCAAAATATATCATGACAGGGGTACAGCCACAGAGAGAATCATCTTTTTATTTTCCACAAGAATGAGAAAGGTTCAATACCCTTAAATTAGATCCATAAGGAGAAATGGCACAACAGAGTTTACTAAAGTCCTGAACTCTGAAAAATAGACTTGATCTAAAAATAAACCAAACCCCCAGCTTCTCAGACTCTTCTACCTGGTGCTCTGCATTCAACAGCTTAATGCAAGAGATGTGTGTAGCCAGCAACTTTGTGACATGTTAGCACTCACGAGCTATGTCCAGACCTCAAAGCATTAATTTACTGTTTTCCTGGAGGCAAAAAAAAAACTCCAAAACAGTGTCTTCCCAAGATATTGCAGTGTACGGGAGTGGCCATCCCGTACACTGGTTGTCCTCTGGGAGTGCAACGTCCACACCCACGCACAACGTGCTTCCAGCAAGGGACGCAGTTTGGTGGTCTCCAAAGAGCCAGCCCTGAAAGGTCCCAGCTGGATGAAGTACATGCCTGTGAGCCTCTGCTGCAGAAACCAGGGTGTGCTGCTCCCATCACCCGAATTTCCAAGGTGGCCAAGTTGAGTGTGTCACAGGGATGTAACAAGCTCAAAAAAACAACTCAAAAATGCCCTGGTGGCAACACAAGCAGGTGACGTTGGGAGTATATAATCCAAGCACAGAGGCTGTTGGGAATATTAACCCAACAGGCTCCACCTGCTCGAGAGATTCTGAAAGTCTTTAGAAGCACCTGAAAAGACAGCACCTAGCCCTGACCATGACGCAGTATGGCTGCTTCATATTAATCCTGTTCCTTCAGGAAAAGGAAAGTAAAAGCAAATAAAACCCAAGCTTTGCAGAAAGCTGATTTGAACAACACAAGCAGTGCGTCATTCCATCTTCTGTGACAGCAATGTCACTAGATCGTTTAGAGGTCACTCTTTTTGGAAGAACTTGCTCTGCAGTGGCATCCTCAAACTGTAACTGGCTGTGTGTGTTATCTCATCCTTATCTTCAGATGTTAGAACTGAGTTAATCTCTCAGCAAAAACAAACGGATTGCTGTCCTCGTAACACATGCACAGGTCCCACACAAGCCTCCTTCTGCTATGTGATCATCAACTGGAGGAAATAAAAAGCACTGCAGGGTAACAAAAACTGCAGGCGTGTGTTGACAGAAGAAATAGTCCTTACTAATAACTTCAGAATATTTGACATAAAAAAAAATTACGTCCCATTTTCTAATGTCCCTGGTCAGGGTACTTCACGGGTTGCTTCCCCACAAGCCTGCTCAAAGGGTTGATCCATTCTTTCCCCAACTGCTTCCACAAACACACGCTCTGTCCCATACTAAATTGGGTAAGGTTAGATGTGCTGCATTTCACCATCTGCTCTATTCCCACTTCAATCCAGCTCCCACCTGGCTGACACAGTCCAATGTCCTGTGACAGAAGATATCTGGGCACAGCAACCTGGGGCTCAGCTGGGAGCTTCCCGTTGAGAGGCTGCCAACACTTCCTTGAATCCAGCTTTCCTACCACACTCTCTCATACCCACAGCAACTCTGAAATCACTATTAATCAAGCCCTTTTGCCTGACCCACTTATCTTGAAATACCAGTATCTGGGATGGGCTAAAAACAGAAAAAAAAAAAAAAAGAGGAGTGAAGCTGAACATTTTGCTTCCTGGATAACTCCTCTCAGAAAAGCCAACTCTGTTATTTTCTCCACTACTTTTTCCTCTTTCTTTCCTTTCTTCTTCAACTTCTCTTCTGTATCTTCGTTTTGTTTCTCTCTGCAAGAAGAGGAATCACGTTAGGGAAAAGGAACGATGGAGAACGCTGATCTAAATTGCTTCACATCTTCAAAAATATGGAGAGAAAAGGATGGGGCGTGGGAAGGGAATGGAGCCCTGTGGGTTTTCTTTTCCAGTGATGACTTTCTTTTTCCTTCTGGCTCATGACTGAACGAGGTATGAGAGAGTAAGAACTGCTGGAGATTTTGGCAAATACTGAAAACAGACAAACATGCAACTACAATTATTCAGAGAATAAGAAGCAAATGCTAAAGAAAAATAAATCCCACAGATACAGACTATGGTCTCTTTCCAGAGGGAAAAGGCTTTATTCAGTCCGAATCAAATCTATTTTTTTTTTTTTCACATTAAGTGAAGTGTGGATTTCAAACAGAGTTCACAAATACATGTCAAATACAGCGGTGCAAACCAGTTTGAAAGTACCAGGAAACATTCCTTTATTATAGGAGAGAAGACAGGTGGTGAAGGATTGCAGGGAACCAAAAATAAATAAATGCACAATCGTAATCTTGTAACTAACATCATTGAAATGTTCTTGACTGCAAATCCTGGGGCACCACAATGTAGTTTTCATTTACACTGATTTTTTTGCAAGGACAAAAATATAGATTTAAACCAACCCCAGCACCCTGCACTGTTGTCTGGAACAAGGTTAACTTCTGGTTCAGAAGAAAGCACCCTCATAATAAAAACAGGCTAGATGAAAATGCCAGGGATCTGAAACACAGGTTTTGTTCCTGCAGCCCGTGAGCCATTTTCCAGGTACTGGAACAGAAGGCACTGTGCTAGAGCTGCCAACGGAGATCCTTATTTCTCCCTAAAACAGCGAGTCTTCCCTCATCACCCTTGCAAAAACCAACACAGGAATAAGAACCGATAGGCTACCAATATTGTGAACGCAAATACACAAAGTGAATATTTATTTAAACATAAACCATTCTTGGGGCATCCTTCTGTAATTTTATTTTGTAATTTTATTTTTTCTTACTTGTGACCTTTGGGAAGAAGGACATGTCCAACACCTCAGTCACTGTTCATTTGAAGAGTTAATACCATTTACGCAATAAACGTAGCACCAGCACCTGATTAGGTCTTCACCAGCCAAATGGATCAGTGAAAACATTTTCTGTTTGTTTTTAATTCATTGAAATTAGAGGTATCTTTCACCACAATAAAAAGAACAAGGTTTGCATTTAGTGACATTTTCAGAAAGACACAAAAAATATTATAAAATAACTATTTCTGCCTCCTGACAGGCTTGTTTGAGTATTTTAAAAGAGCCTTCTAAAATAAACCAACTTTTTTTCCCTGCACAATTTTGCCATCAGGGAACCAAATCCTATCCTTATAAGGTTACAGCAAAACAAAAGTTCTCAAGAGAAGTACAAAATCGGGTCCATTTTTTAATTCAAGAAACAACAAAGTTTAAAATTAGTTTCTTCAGAATCAGCAACAGTCAGATGATTAAGAAAACAATCGTCCCAAAGCTCAGGCTCTTGTCCTTCACCTCCAGCCATTCTCCTTCCATCTACGAAGATCTTAACTTATTAGAGCTACAAAGCCAATGCAGGGATTTTTATATCTAGAGGCAATACTCAGGCTGAACCCATTGAAATATCTTTATACACACAGAAACATTTACTTTTATCATTAAAAGAATTCAAACTGCTATAGCACAGCAGAAAATACTTAACTTAGGCTACAAGCACTGATACTGAATCTGTATTAAAACCACAATATACAGAAAAAGAAAGGAAAAAAACTTAAGTGTTAAACATTGGAGAAAGAGCTTAAGAGCAACGGACTCTAAAATAGTTTACAAGAATCTAAAATAATGCCTGTGCTAAGCTAATACAGAAATCAAACTATTTGAAAAGCAAATCAGTAATAGGATTAGTGTTCCAGTTCTCTCCAAAGCAGTACAAAACGCAGCAAAACAAAGCTTGAAAAGCCAAGGTTTTCTTTTCTATTATATCAAATTTTTGCTGTGGACCTTATTCTATTTCAGGAGTTGCATGAGAAGCAAATTACCCCTAAGCTGAGCTGAACCTCACCCAAGGTGAACTGCAACACCAAACACCAGCCATTTCCTTTGGTTTCTTTTTACAAAATGAAAATATTAACAGAACACAGAGAAACAAAGGATGCTGCTATGGCAGCTTGTACAAGCATGTTACATTTCTGATGCCTGCAATATTCTAAGTCTAAGTAAACTTCAAGGGATATTGAGAGAAGTTATTTTCATCCTCTTTTTCATTATCCAACACTATAAGTTGACTCGTACGTAAGATTTAACTGTTCCACACACAAAAGCAGCGGCACATCAGTGAGCACTTCATTAATTAAAAGCCAAAAAAGGAAGTTTGCTAAACGAAGCAAATGTTCTCATCACTCCTATCTATATTCATTAAAACTGACAGGAAACCAAATATCACCATCTGTCTACTTGCAATAAAGACACTAAAAACAGCTCTGGGGTAGAAGAATAATATAAAGTATAAAAGTGCACTTTTTAAAGTTTCAGTTTTAAATGGACAAGAGAGAAACCCGTGTCAGACAGGGAGAATAAAGTACAATAAGGAGCTGGCACATGAGACTGGAACAGAGTTTACATGTTTCAGAACATAAACTGAAGCCTCCAAAGTCTCATAAAACAAACTGCAAACCTCAAGTTTGCTCCATATTTCTCAATCAGATCAATGAGTCCGCAAGAAGCCAAGTATTGCAATAGCAGCTCATTTGCCTATTTAAAAATAACTGCTACCAAAAACATTTGGAAAATTATACTACGCTACATAAACTGCAAAGTTTTAATGCTCAAGCAAGTCCCTGGAAACATCTCTGTGGTTTTATAATGAACTGATGCAATGTCTTTATATTTACAAGAGCTATTTTTTTTTTAATTATTCCTATATTTGGATTTTGCTTGCAAGTCAGTAACTCAGTATAAAAGTTGAATAAAATTTGATGAAAGAAGAAGGATCACAGAGGTACTAACTCAGCTCTGAAAAAAAATACGAGCACTCAGACCAGCGGTTGCAGAGGTCAACCGAAGGTCAGTGATTTAAGGTAGTTTCCAGCAGTTGTACAATTCCTACTTTCTAGTAATCGCCCCTTTTTTGCACTGCAGGAGAGAGGAAAGAAAAAACAAATAGATGGTAATAAGATATTTAATGACAGGAATGAAAATAAACTACTGCTCACATTTTCGGCAGCAGAGCTCTGCGTTGTTAATTCTGCACCATACCCCAGCTGCACCTCACACAGCAATGAAAAGTGCTTCCAGTTCCTTTCAATGCTGCATAAAATATTAGCTCCATAGTCACAGTTTTTAAGACTAAATAAGGTTAAAGTAATTTCAGGCTGAGATAAACAGAGGAAGAAAAGCATTGTTCATACAGCCGCCCGGCTCCCAGCCCCCCAGCTGCGCCCAGGTACCGGAGCACAGGCAGATCCCTGCAATACCTG
>NW_008614726.1:961-11014 GCF_000691845.1 Merops nubicus | reverse complement strand
GAGGCGCGGGAGCACAGGAAGACCCCTGAAATGCGGGGGGGAGCCATAAATGGGGTTAGGAGAGGAGGAGCCATGGAGTTAAAGACCAAATCGAAGGCTTATTGATTATTCTGTTCCTCCACAATGCTTTTTTATTTTTTGCAGTTTAATTTTCTTTCCTAAGAAGAGTAATTCATACATTTAAAAAGACTCTCATTAATATTCTATGAGAATGCTTTTTTAGGCTCAATACAATTGCAACACAGCAATTATTATTATTCTGTTAATACTTTAACAATACTAACAGACCCATTAACAGCTCAGCACAAGTATGGGAGGCATTTAAGAAGCAGAAGTGTAGGACTATTTCTGTTTACTAAAGAAACCACAACAAAATTACAGAAGGTAATGAAGTGAGAATGTAAAAAGTTACTGTAAACTGACGTGCAAATGGCCCATCAGATTCCTCTTTGATTCTGAGGAAACTTTTGAATGTCAAGTCAATCGATGAAGATATAGGAAAAGGAAAAAAAAAAATTAAATTAAGGTTGAAATTCAAGGTTAAATTCTCTTATGTTATATATTTAACATAAAGGCACAGCACATCCATTCTCTGCCCATGCCAATTAAATCATTGGGAGGCTTGGAAAGGACTTCAGAAAGCTCATAGGCAAATGTGGAGTTTATCAGAAGAGAAAATACAAAACCATCTATAAAGAATTCCTCTGTGTGTTTTTAAAAAAATGCATCCAGACCAACGCAAGCTGGAGAACGTTTGTTTATTCTAAGGTGGTCATATGGTATCTTTAAAAACCAAAAGAAACATTATTGTGATGGGGGGGGGAGGAAGGAAGTTAGCTTTATAAAACTTTAAATAAAAGCTACATAGTAACAAGAATATGCCAGATTACTGTACTCTGAAAAAAATATATATATTTTGTATACACCACATCACCACATTAGAGCTCCTGTTTCTGTACTGAGAGAAGAAACTGTGGAAGTTGATTTGCATTTAATTTCATTTACTAACAGGACGTGTACAAAGACTCAGGCTCTTTAGGGGCACAGATAACCGGTGGAAGTGGTAAACTTCTGTCAGAAAGAGTGAGCACGATTCACTCCTATACTCCTCCTCTCCACAGCTGCCACAGTAACAAGGTGTAAGTCAAAGCCCTCTCCACAGCACGTGTTTGACAAAACCATCCCCAGACTCTAGGCTCCCTGGATTTGCCAGGCAGGGAAAAGCTTTCTGGGGAACTGAGAAAGCATCAATTTCCTATAATCCTCTTAAAAAGGTAAATGAATCTCAATCCTGAAATGCAGGGCGTTCCTTAGTCCCTCCCGTCCCTATACTGTGAGGTTGTTCCTGCATGTTCTGCCTTTAATTACATGAAACACTGTTCTAATATTATGTATACATATTAGCATCAATACTATCTATTGATAATGTTTATTTATACATGTGTAAATCAAAGTATCAATTTATAAGTGACTAGACTGTATTTTTTTGATCTTGGACTTACCTGGTCTTCAAGCTAAAAGATTTCCATTCCCTGCTCTTTATCTAGAGATTAAGGTTTCCTTTCTATAAGGTCCCCATAAAGCACTCCCTTTTTTCCTGGTTTTATCAAACCCCTTTACTCATAAGATCATGTACCCTGTGTTTAAATTCAAGATGGTTTTTGCCCTTTTGTACTCAAATGCAGCACCTTCTCTTCATCCTGATACACACAATACAACCTGAATTTGTGAAGTCTGACGCTAGCTCACAATATGACTTATTTTGGCGAGCAGATCACTGTAACACCTCCTCATCCACTCTAACACCTCCTCATCGGTATTATTCTTGAATTCACTTTAGACAGTCAATAACAGTTTTCCATGCAACTTTGCAAGAACTCCCTTAAAATCTCCTCTTAAGAAGTGAATGCTAAATCAACATCATCCTCGTCACAACGCCTTCACCTCTGTTATTTAAAGTACAGTATCATTACATCTGTATGCCACTAATGTAAGGCTCATCATGGTTTTGTTCTATACCATTAAAAAACCTGACCCAAGAACAAGTCCATCCTAGGTGTAACTTTTAATCCACACAAGGACAAAATCATTTATTATTATTTACATTGCTGTAAGTATTTTCAAGTTGCTGCTTAGATGGCCTTGGTAGTAATGACTGCAGCAAGCTGGAACAGGTTTGCCATAAAACAGAACCCAGGGTAGCACTAAAAATAAAACCTGGGTGTTTTGAAACCTGGGAAAAGAGAGGTAATGCTACAAGGCATCCAGTGCAAACCTGCAGAAGATAATCCCTACCCAGACAATACTTCTTATTCATTAATTTGAATGGACAGATATTTACAGACAGAGAATAATCCAGAGCTTCTACAAGGTTTCTTTGACACCCCTACTCCCCTTTCCCATCTTTTTATTCAGTCACATTTCATTCTTTTGCCTTCTGCCATCTTTGTTGCCTTGAACCAGACTCAGCACAATCATTGCTCCATGTCCTGGTTATGCCCTGCTCTTCCCCATGCCCAAATAATGGGATGCAGGTGATGGCTGGAAACCCATCAGAGCAGGAGCTCAGTGAGCTCCAGTGCAGGAGGACCTTGCCTTTTAGCTAACAGGTCAAACTTCTCCTGCCACTTCTTTAAACACTGCAGTAATTAGCCCATTTTTAGTTTTTCCCAGTCTATCCCATTATTTCTCTTTCTTTCATGAGCTACCCCTTAATTTTCAGGGATTTTTCCTCTTTTATCCTCCTATTGCTATCATGGTCTTTAAGACAAAGCCAAAGCTGTTAAGTACAGGGCATCTGTCATTTCAGCATTATGATTAGGAAGCAGATTCTGAAAATCCTGGTACCACCATAAAACTAGCAGAGTAAGAAATCTCTTTATAAAACCTTAGCCATAAAATCTTAGATTTTATGACTTTTTATCATTGTTGTTATACCCTTCCCTAGATACCTGCCACGGATCACCATCAGAGACAGGACATTGAATTAGATATGCTTGATCTGAATTGACATGGATGTTCTTACAGTGTTTCCATCAGACCTAAGAAAAACTCATCAAGAAGTAAAATTATAAACTGTTAGATTTTACAACAAGTAGCTATGTTGTGTGGCAGTCCCTCATTTTATCATCTATGTTCATTAGATGTTGCAAAGAAAGGTAATATTGGTGATGATCAGAACATATATAAACTACTTGTACTTTTTTTTTTAATAGTGGTAGGAAACATTAATTGTAGGAAACCTAGCACAAAATAGTTTTTAGCCACTGAGAAATATGGGTGAGCGTGCTTTGAACACAATTTTGTTAAGAGCATCACCCTTATTAGCATAAGAAAGAAAAAACAATTTGTCGGGAAACATCCACCATGTAAGGTATTCCATGTTGTTTTCCAATGTTATTTTCCCACAGACACTGAGAATGGTTAGGTTTTGTGGTTTGGGCAGGGTGGGGAAGAAGGCTGTTGGCATTTTGGGAAAACCTACCAAAGCTTGCTTTGCTCGCTTGCTCCCGATCCTCAGCTGCAGCAAGAACTGGCTGCTGAAGGGTCTAACTTCAAAGGCCAGCTGCAGGGGGAACTGTCATTATCTGATGCACTACTAAAATATAGAAGCTTTTTTGTTAGAAAGTTTTTAACATTTAGAAAAGAAATAAAATTATAAGGAGACAGGTTTCCTCAGTGACAAAGTCTGAGTCCCACTGGCCAAACCCTTCCAACCATACACCCACCCTTGGGTTCCAGGCCCCAGTAAAACTCCATTCCTCACCGCCGGTGCTGTCTTGGCACATGGAGAGCAGGAGGAAGGCGGGCAGGGGAGCAGCGTGCAGAGGCCCCCACGGGCAGAGCTCCCACTCATGGCAGCGTGCCCGGGAGCTGGTGCCCACGCTGGGCTCTCCCCGCGCAGCGCACACGCATCCGCGCCCCAGCCACGGGGATCCGGGGGCTCCAGCACACGAACAGTAACTCAGCAATCACATTTCCTCCTCTGTATCATAAAATAAACACAGGCTCCGAGACAGACTCTTTGGATTTATGTCCTTTTGAAAGAATTTAGTAATTGGGAAGGAGGAAAAAAAAATATAAATAAAACCGCAACTAAAGTGCACGGGTTCAAAATGTGCCGTAAATACTTTTGAAAGCAATGTTCTCATCTGGGAGCATTGCAACAGATGTTTATCATGAGCTACTGCAACAGTTAATCCAACTCCGAGCCAGATTAACTCTTTGCCATTGGAAAGGAGCCTTTTTTCCACAGGCAGCCTAGAGAGAACAAGGGGATGTGCCAGAACTACTTTCAACAAGCAGTTAACTGCATGAAGGCAGAAAAAAAAAAAAAGCCATAAAGCCCAACCAAATAAACCAATGCCTGGCCCAAAAGACTTAGATGAACAGGTGTATGTGTGGGTGGGAGTAGGGGAGGGGGAAAAAAAAAAATAAAATCAAGAAAAAAACATTTAAACAAAGCCTCCGCTGCCATTCTGGTCACTGAAGTGGGTACACACAAAATGAGCCAAACAACAGTTCTGAATGATTCAGCAAATAATGGAATTTTTAAAATTTATTTTTGGAGAAGATAGGAAATATTATTATTGATCTTGGTTTTCAAATATATTATAGTAACCACTCAGAGTTTATTCTGTTTAATGATATTCTGAGTAAGAATGAAAACAGGAAGGTATGAAGCTACAGTTAAAATGGACTATTCAAACAGCAATTCAGCAGTTCAGAAACATTACAGTATTTCAAAATACCAAAATTTTTTAGCTTAGATATCCATACATCATATGGTGGTAGCTTATTTTTTTTTGAACTGAGCAATTTAATGGCGGGTTTTTAATTTTTATGTAACTAGTCATTTTACCTCCATGTGCAACTTGTTATTTACTCCTTAAAGATACAAACACAAATCACAATTTAAAGCTGAAATTGCCATTTTTTAACGGGTGCAAACTGGATTCCTGTTTGCAACCTTTCCTGAAGGCAAGTGAAGGGCTACTAAGTCCCTGCCCAGACTCAGTCCTGTGCTTCTCATTTCATAAGCACTGAATTTTGGGAAACCCTGGAGTATATAAGAGTCCTGTGAGAAAAGCAAGCAGTCCATCCCCTTTCACCATCTGAAAGATCAAGCAGAAAAGGTCAGAGCACCATGTTCTCAAGGTGCTTGTCTGAGCATCACCTAGAGCTTCCTCATCCTTGGGACCACAGAGCACCATGGCTGCAGCAGGATCCAGGGAAAACTGCTGGGAAGCAGAGCTGGTTTGAGGAGTTACAGACAGCCTTGATCAGCTTGCATGGCTACAAACCACTCTCATCTGAGGCGTGCACCTTCCCCTTCATATTCTCAGGGGCAGTAACACACGAGTAAGAGTCACAAATTCTAGAAACTGTAGTCTAAACTTCCTTCCTGACTGAAGAAAATCTCAGCGTGTTGGTTGGTTGTCTTTTTTTAAACAAGAGAGATAAACAAATGTCAATCTGTCACGTGTAAAGACAATCTAAAGAGGGCTTGTTTATCTAATTGCTAGGCAGAACAATAAATTAATTAAAAGCTGTAGGAAGTCCTTCTGACTCCACACTATTTCTGCTGCTAATGCAGAACAAGTTTCCTTCTTGGTATTACTCCTAATCAACAAAAACAATGGCAAACATCAGTCCTTTTATTTCTGATTAAGAGATTCATGTTATTTGTTCAAGGAAATGTTTATAAATATTCCTCTGAGTCCAAAAAGGCCAATGAGCACCAAGTCATGTGCTGGCAGTACCTTTAACCAGCCCTTTCATTCCTTTATTAAGGCCACTGGAACAGTCAGCCCTTAGTCTGTTGACTAGAACACAATCCTTCATAGTTTATTTTGTTGTTTTGTTTTGTTTTTTTTCCCCTGATATCAAATGTTTTAAGTGCTATGGGGAAGGTTTTGTTTCCTAAATTTTTAGTATTCCAGAGAAATATACCAACATTACATTCTGCAAGTCTTGCCAAGAACGTCTTTTGTGTTCACAGCTTCAGTGTTGATGATAAATTTTGAACATTAACAGTACAAAGTACGATTTAAATCAAAGTCTAAATCATAAATGTAAAAGTAATTTAAACTAGTGAACTGGAAACCTTGATTTAAATAATTTCATTTTGCAAATATAGTTCTCCTACAGAACTATTTGCTTTCAATGGTTGTTAGTTCTTGCTGAGTAGGTAAATAAACTACATGCATCTATTTAAATGGTTATGAAGCCTAATATACTCTAGATCTTTTATTTTTTTACATTTTATTAAGTAGACAATTTACTAGGCAATTATTTTTTTAACTATGATTCCTAAGTGCTTCAGAAATATTTAATAAGTCCTAAAGCACCTTTTATGATGACGATTATTTCCATTTTATAGAGGGATAACCCAAAGAAGAGAAAATTAACTAGATTGGACTCTTGCCTTCACCAGATTAAACGAGCTCTAAGATAATATGATTGATCTCCACTGTAACAACTACCTGTTGCACATAATTTTTCACTCTGACCTAGGAATGATAATAATTTGCAAATATCGGAAAGAGAACAATTAGCAGTAAACCCCTGGGAGGCAGTAGCAGAAGGCTGGACTAAATACCTGTACAAGAAGAAGGAGGATTTGCTGGATAGTCTCACCAAGATGTAACACTCGGTATTATTTTTATTTCATTGTTTAAAATCGGGAGGTAAAGGTAACACATGGCACAGTCTGCTGCTATTCTTCACCACACAGCTTGCTTTATGAACGGCTTCTATTTTGCCATGAATAATGACAGCAAAAATAACAGTGAACATTTAGACCACTTCCACAGCTCAACCGAATCGTCACACCAGACTTTCCAAGTTGTACAACCTCTAGTTTAAGTACTCGTTTCTTCATCTTCTGCCTCAGAAGCTGCAGGTTGTTGTGCCAACAGCACTTACTGTGAATGTTTCTGAACCATTTCCATCCCTGAATATTGCATATCTGACACACCAGCCAGGTTAAGACCTTACACATTACACAGCTTCTGCCCCGACAGTGCCAGATCTGAAAAGTTTACTATTCATGATAGGTGAGGTAGGAAAAGGAGTAATAGGAGAAGTAGCATGAAATTATTTTAAAGGTTTTTCACAGGCTCTCACCACTGTGTCCAATTTTCACTGGTGTGCAAAGCTATTTGTGCCCCAAGTTGGCCCATTGATGAGAAACTGCATCTTTCCTAAAGCACCTCCTGATCTTTCCTCCCAAGCCACCTCTTAGCAAGGAGGACCATCAGTATCTCTCAAGCTACTTTATCCTGCAAACTTGCTCTTGCTGTGATGGTTACAAAAATTTCACCAGTTAGGTATTAATGACCATCTCTGAGCTTTGTCAGGTGGGGCAAGAGGCAGAACACCAAGTGCTGGAGGAAAATAAAACAGTAAAAGACAGGGTGGTCCACGACAAGACTGAATTGGTATATGTAACCATATAAAATGCCAACTCTTCCCTTCTACCTGAAGCCCTCACCTTCTTCAGGGGCATGACCACTAATAGGCATGTAGAGTAGGGTCTCAAGGAGACAAGCCATTACTTAGATGATGAACCCCACATCCTGCAAGGTCCAGCTGGATTCACCCCACTCACTGCAAACCCTCAGCTTCAGGAAACAAGAGTGCTGTTCTCTCCAAAATCAACTGTAATGGTGTGTCCCAGATCCCAAGTCCCACCCAGCCAGCATGCCACACATGACACCCTTCTTGCCTACAAACGAGCTCTGGAAGCAGGGGGATGAGGAGAGACAGCAGGGAGCAAGAACGGTCAAGGACCTTGCTGCATCTAAGCAAGTCACCCTCCTAAAATGAAACTGAAAGAAGGTTTTGTAGTTAAAAACATCTCCTTCTCCTGCACAAATTTCCCAAGAACATATACCAAGCGACTCAGTGCACTGCCCTGGCTGCCTGCTCCCCCTGCCACGATGCTTCAGACAGGAGGCTGCTGGCTGGCGAAGCGAGCGGGCTCCGATGGGAACGCCGGCCCCGAAAGGCAGATGTTGTGTAAATTCATATTTCATAAACACGGTTAATTGTGACAAGAGGGCTATAAAAATCCTTGTACCGCTTAAATTATTTCTCCACTTAGAGCAACTCTACCACCAGAAAATGTTACACATTGCACTTCATATTGAACTGGCAGCGCTCAGCGATAACGTTACAGCTCTATTAAATAACAGATAGGAAAATCAAAGATCTTTAAAAACTACAGATTAATTTTTCTGCTGTCATTCCACATAACCATTTAAAAATAAACATGCCATGCGATTGTCATTAAAAGTTTCCCAATCTAATGCTGCATGTGTTTAAATGTGAAAATGGTACTTCTGAAACAAACATTGCTGCTATCAAGGAAAAGTGCTACTCTAAATCATGTCAGTATTAGACAGAAACAATCACTTTAAAGAGCAAATAATCCCTCATGCTTTACCAAGGAAATACTTTCTCTCCATCCAAAAAGGCCACAATAAAGAAAACAAGACCAGCAGCAAAACAACTAAACGATACCTGCTAAAACTCTGATCCCCCGACTCAGACACATAGGTAGGTAGAAGATAATTCAGAGACCATTTTTTAATAAATTTATGATTTATGCATTTACTGATGCTGATCCTTCAGTAATCTATGTATAGTAGATTCATTGTATCCATATGAATCTTTTTGGGTAGACTATACTTCTATATATTCATATATATATTCAACTCATATATATATATATATATTCAACTCATATAACAAGGTAAGGAAAGGAAAACAAAAACTACTTGTGTTTTACTTTCTCTAGCCTGATTTTCTTTTTTATGTTTGATTACTTAGAAAAAAAAAAATTAGCATTTATACTTTGAAAATCTTTATTTTCATTAACAATTAGCTCCATTAGGTAATAGTTTCCACTTACTAATATTTATAAATTTAAGTGCAAGCATAAGAAACAAGGATTTCTTCAGCTCTGTGGGGCCACTGCATATGTACGTGGTACCAGGTAAGATCCAGTACTGTGCAAAACGGGAAAAAAAAGACTTTGTCTGCTCTCCTTCACCTGCCTGGTTGAGAAAACAAGCAGGAGGCGTGGAGGGGTAATTCAGTTCTGCAGTACTCACGTCATCCTTCATATTTCTGTTACCACCACACGCAGGCAACGCCTGCCAGCCTGGCTGCAGTTTGTTTACACGCCATTAGAAATCAGAATTTGCTATTTAAGCTAAAGAAGTCTCAGTCGGTATCAGCCAGGCACAGACGTTATTTTGACTGTTAAGTTTTTATCTGAGGATACTCTGGAAAGTTTTATATAAAAGATGAAGATTGCACATGCCATTATGTAACGAAATCAAAAGACAACAAAACGCATAGACGGATACATCTACTTTTAAAGGGTAGTCACTGATCTGTAGCTGGCTTCATTTTAAAAGTACCTATTACTTGTACAGACTAATAGTAATATTTAATTATTAAAAACACTTCTGATGGAGCTATCTGCATTTCTCTTATACTCAAGTATTCACAATCATTTGAATCTAATACACTGTTAAACTCAACTTAAACCCCCTGGGTTTCTATCATTTTAGGTAGCCTAGGCGATTTGGGTGGATGACCATAACACTGCAGGTATGCAGGTTTTTTCTAGGAGCTGACAAACCAGCGGGGGTGCAACAGGTGCTGCTTCCATTCCCCACTGCTCGTTACCAGAAGGATCACTGGCACCCTCCCTCCCGGCAGCCAGGGCGCCTGCACGCCCACGGGTAAGAGGTGAGGACCCGGGAGTGGCCCCTCCAGCCACTTCCCACCCCCAGAGTCTGCTCCTGCTCAGTGGAGCCAGACTGGAATTGTTCCATCACTCCCAGGAAAATCTTTACTGCTTCCTATGGCTTCAGGCTAGCAATAAAAACCTGAAGTTTTTAGGCCTAGCAATAGATTTGGACTCACGAGCATTCTTCTGCCTCCACGATGCACAACAAAGGGTTAACAGCAAAACGAGGTGCAAGAACACACTGACTTCACTGACAGCACCACTGATTTTAGCCCAAATCTCTACGT
>NW_008614726.1:278-930 GCF_000691845.1 Merops nubicus | reverse complement strand
TCAGCAGCAATTTTATTTAAAAGGAACACTCAGGCACTGATTTTTAACCTGCTCAAATCAGGTATTTGCATTTAAAGTTTCCACTGCTCGCTTCTAGCACAAAAATGTTCACAGAAATATGTTACAGTTTCAAGCACTACCCCCAGCCGGGGATGCTACACAGGAGACATCCCAATACCCACCTCACTACTAGATGGCACCGACAGCAGCACACAGTCTATCCAAACTGCAGCGTTACTCAGAGAAAAGGCCACAGAGAAAAGTTGCAAAATCCGTCAGAAGATTTTTTTTCTGTCTTAAAGCATACCTCAATCAGAAATAACTTTTGCCACAAAAAACCAGTAGCACCACTCAGGACTTAAAAAGTGAGATGCAGTTTTGATATGGATGAAATATACACAGTAAATGTAACAAATACAGCCGACTATAAAATGCCTCATGAAAAAGAGATGTGATATATCCATCGTATTAGGTAGCATTATTAGACACGTTACAAAATAACACAGAGCCAAATCTGTCCTTGAACCATTTACAAGATAAAAATGGAGAGTGTTTAGCTTCTTATTTCAAATTTCAACCAAGCAAAATATGTTGAGATAACAACACAGAATCACGTCCCTTTCCATTTAGGTATAATCTCAAGCTGAAGGGG
>NW_008614726.1:0-247 GCF_000691845.1 Merops nubicus | reverse complement strand
TAATTTAATATTTAGCAAATCCAGAGAAGCAACTCATGGGAAGCTCCAGGATTTTGAGCGCCGATGCGCCGACAGCCGGAGCCGAACCTGGGGGACTTTCTGCCGTCCAACACGCGCAAACCTCAACTGCAGCACTGGAGGAGCCCGCAGCGCAAACTGCGCCTTCGGGAAGGGGATTTCAGCCCGCGGCCGCCCGAACCTGCCTGGAGCGGCTCTAGCGCCCGGAGCCCCCCGCCCTCTCGCGGTG
>NW_008614725.1:0-23545 GCF_000691845.1 Merops nubicus | reverse complement strand
CGATGCGGTGGCACAATGGCTTGTTTTCAGCCTGGATGGCTTCTTTTGCAGACCTGCTTTTACTAACACCGCGTTACCCCAACGAGGACAAATCCTGAGGCCTCTCTGGCTGCTTTCCTCTGACTTTTGAGTTGATACTATGTTTTTATTGCCAAAGCCAAACATGAGTTTGCAAACAGAAACTGCAGCAACAAACTCTTCCTATTTAAAGGTTGGTTTCTCTTTGTGTGCTCAACAATACAATGTTTCATCTCGTGCAAGTCTTATGTTGCTTTCAGAGACTTAGGAACTATTGATTTATACAGCATGTATTAACTTCTTCAATAAATGGGGAGTATTCATCAGTGGGGTGTATTAAATTGGGCTGTATGCGCATAGAAGCATCTTTCATCCTGTTAATGAAATGTCCTTACCATGCAACAAAGACTAATACACAGCAATTTATACACACAATCCCCTGCAGCTTAAATTTGAAGTTCAGATATTTTTTTGTTCCCTAAAGGCACCTATGGGAACTTAGGCTTAATGGATCTCAGTATCCTTCTCAAACGTATATCAGTCCCAAATTTGTTGTAGGGGGGGTTTGTTTTTTTTTTGGTTGTGGTTTTTTTTTTGTTTGTTTGTTTGTTTGTTTGTTTGTTTTTTCATTCCAGAGCTCCATTATTGTTTAAAGTAATCTGTGTTTAAACGCTCCCAGAAGCATTTCAAATTCATATAGAGAGATTTAGTAGTTGAGTCCCTGTGGGGACAATTTCCTCTGTTTTGCTCCAGGCAGGGGTTATCAAGAAAAGCAAACTTCTGTTGTTTTTTTGCAATTCTTTACCGTGCCCTCTAACCCAAGCATAGGAGACCCCAGCTTTCAGTGGAGAGATTTATCAGCAGATGACTTGGTACTTTGTAGATGCTGGGATTTCTCTCTAGAAATCTCCACTTGCTCCCGTCCTATTGCCACATGCCCTGGTGCTAATCCCTGTGTACCAGTGCAGCTCCTCTTTCTGTGCCTGACGTAGCCGTAAATGGAGTTCTTCAAGTTGCCAGAGAAATTCCTGCATCTCACAATGGCTTTTGGCTTAAAACTTGCCCTTGATGAAGTGCTGGCAAATGTGTATTGGAGAAGGGCCTTTTGCAGGGGGATGGCTGAGGTCAGCTAATAGGTGTCCCCTATTGATGGCTACTGTGGTTTACCTTTCATTGCCAGTGGATGGGGTTAGGACCACACTTGTTACTCAGGCAGAGCTCCCATTGACTTCAAAGGAAGATGCATGTACAGGATTAATCCTGTTCTTTCCCAGCCAGTCCTTTCTTTTTCTCTTTTCTGAGGATGCTTAGTTAACTTCAAGAATGATGCTGCCTTTTTTTTTTTTTTTTTTTTTTTAAGTGCAGTTTATTTAGCATATTCTGCATCATTAGAATGGTTTGCAAATTGTGGATGCTTTTCTGAGCGGAGTTACAGACCCTCTTCCCATTGTGTGATAAATGGTGCAAAGCAGAACACAAACCTGCCCTGGCCTAGAGATGCTGATGCAGACTGATCTGCAGGGGTAGCTGGTCACTCTCCTCTGTCCTGGAGAGCATATTTTTGAGCATATAGGTGATATTTTCCCCTCTTCCCCCAGTACATCTCTACCCCAGCATCATCAGAGTGGCAAAAAAGTATCCTGTCCTTAACGCCCAGTACCTTTATGTGAATTGTCTGCCTGCAGGGCAGTCACCCAAATGAAAATTACTTACCTAAGCGAAAATTCGCAGACTAAGGGTCAAACTTTTGGTTGTTGATTTAAAAAAAAAATATATTTTTTTTTCTTTTGCTTTTTATTTTTCTCTGAGAGGTGTTAAGTCAAATACATAATAATTTAGCATTCCTGTTGTTCCATGGAGATATTGTGGGGGGGTCTTGGTATATCAAAGCACTGGGTGGGAGTTTCGTACAGTTTGCATGTAACCCTCTATGGTTTGTCTGGCTTTGGTGATACGGGCGTGTAAGTCCAGCTTTCCTCTCACGTGCTGTTTCTTGTCTGTTGGCTTAAGTCTGACCCTGTAATGTTATTCTGTCACTTATTTTTTTTCACTAACCAGTTCCAGTTTCAATGAAAATAAGCTCTCCATGGAAGAGAGCCCTCAGCATCTGTCAGGTTCTGGGTGAGGGTTTTCTGCAATGCTGTGAAGGTAGAGTTGAGAGAGCACAGAGCTACAGGAGCTACCAGCCACACTGTGGGTCACCTAACAGCAAGAGTTCATGTAATTCTTGGCTAGCAAAAATCCCTCTTACTGGGAATGATCAAGTGGTCATTTGGCATGTATGTCCTGTGTTGTTGAGTAGATGCCTGCTAGTTTGTGTGGTGTGTAATATGATTTGTTACATGAAGCCCTTTCCAAAACTTTCAGTTGCTTTCAGACTGATTAGGTTGATTAACTTGGAAGAGAATGGATTTTGGGTTAGAGCATATCCTTTGGAGTTTTGAATTATGGGGCTAAATCCCCGTAGCTCCTCTGATGTGAAGCCATTACAGATCTGTACAGCCAAGAGTTGTCCTTGGTTGTACAGCTGACAGAAGACTTGACCTACAGCCCAGCCAACACAACATGCTCGTAGTTCATAGTGTTGGCTGTGGCCACCACTGTCTGTCCTGCACAGCAGCCATGTGATGTGGGACTCCTCTGTGTCCTCTGCGACATGGGTGGTTTCAGAGGGGAATTGTTCTGTGTAAGGGCTGCAAAATAAGATAAACGGAGTAAAAGTGGGAAGCACAGGCACTGCTCTTTGGCTTACTTCTCTTGGATGTGCGGGGTTTTTTCATGCTGTCAAAGGGGAGAGTCAAATACCCTTGTGTGGCAGGGGCTGGGGCAGCCTGGAAGAGCTGATGGTGAAGCTCTGCTGTGTCTTGACCCAAACATGATGGAGGGATTTCATGTTTTTCAGGGGAAGACTGACATTTCTTTTTGTCCTAGCTGTCAGTCTGCTTTCTCTCTTCCTTCCCCCTAGTCTAGAAAGTCATTTTCAAAGAATAACTGAATTATGTTTGAAATGCTTTTAAGGGAAGCTCGAAGCGTTCAAACTGAGATGAGATAATAACTTGTCTAAAGCGGCGTGGTGAGGGCCTCTGTGCTGAGGGGTGCTGGGGAGCGAGCGGTGGGGCTGGCGCTGTCCTTGGGCAGGAGGACGAGCAGGGGAGCGCTGGCAGACCCTCGACGGCAGCGGCGCTATCGGTGGCCGCCATGGTATCACTACTTTATTTTAATGTGATTCCTTTTACTTGATGTTAATGCAAGTTGTTCCTTACTTAAAGTAATAAAAGGAAATGAAGACACATTCTGAAATGAAACCTGACTCTAATCCATTCATCATCTAATACCAGCCTCTTTATCTTTGCTGGTACCTAATCTGGTTAAATGTCCCTGTTGTAGGATTTTAGTGAAAATCCTCTGTGGGGAATAGGGTTTTTTGCAATTGGATTACTCGCAGTAAATGGTCCAGCAGTTCGCTTGTTTCAGCTTAATTTTTTCTTTGTGATCTTGTAAGGGTAAGTTGCAGTTCAGCCTGCCTTTTCCTTTCATTCATTCACTCCTTTTTTTTTTTTTATTGTTATTAGAAAAAGATTTTTTTTTTCTTCCCCCAGAGCTAGGAATCTGTCAGGGAAAACCTCATGATATCTGTGTGATTATTCCCCCCACAAGAGTGTTAATTTCAACGGCTTTATCTGTGTTTTTGACATTATTTATATAGCTGAATATTTTAGTAGGCTAATTCATCAGTATCCAGCTCCCATTTATGAGAGCTCTCTAATGAATTGATAATTAATCAGCTCTTCTAAAAAATATATATATATAAAATATGCAGGTGATCACTTGTCAGATTAATGCTTGCTGATGAAGGGAATACTTTAGCAGTACAAAGGCTTTTTATCTGGAATATCTGCAGTGAGCAGTAAGATGCAGAACTGAAAGTGAGGACAGGAAGGGGAAAGGAAAAGACCTACAGGTCAGTGAGCATTTGGGTCTCATGCTAATTAAATGGGGGACTCTGTCAGCCCCTCACTGAGGAGTCTACCTGTGATTTGGAGGTGAAGCACAAGATTATAAAATAAAAAGGAAAAATTTTAAAGAATTGCTGTTGCTCTGTGCAGGAGCACCACAGGTCAAAAAGATTAAAGAAACTCAAGAGGGAGAGTGTGGGAGGAGGTTTTAAGCAGGAGTGTGGGAAAACTGAGAGGGTGACAACGAGAAGGGATCTGGAAAAGTCTGAGGACTGTGTTGAAATCCTGAGTACTCAAATTCCTGTATGTCATTTGCCTCGTGCTGCAGTGGGGAGTACCCCACACTCCTCTAACGCCATCCACCTCTTTCTCTTGACAGTCTAACAAAGTGCCAGTTGTGCAGCACCCACACCATGTACACCCTCTTACGCCGCTTATCACGTACAGCAATGAGCACTTCACACCAGGAAACCCTCCTCCACACTTACCAGCCGACGTAGATCCCAAAACAGGTAGGTGGGAAATAATTTGGGCTTTTCTGAGAGTGCATGGCTGCATCTTTCCATTTTGTGTATTAGGGGGAAGGAGCGCGGGGCGTGGGGAGGGAGGATTTCCCATGCTGGACCACCAAAGGGAGCATGTAAAATGTCAAACACATGCAAGAACCCAGACAAAATAGCTTCTTTTCAAGCAAATTAGGCTTCAGAGGGAAACCTACTGGGTGAATTTTTATAAAGCTTCTGGAGGATGACACCAGAGTTGCATGTGTGGGGTCATTTGCAGGTGTGTTTCTTTGCAAGCACGATACCCCACCTAGCAGTTTGATCTACCAAGTGCTTGGTTTGCATGCACGACCCAGAGAATTAAACATGTACGTTCTGTGATCTGCACTTAAAGAATTGCAGCTGGAATTTTAAAGGTGGTGGGTCATGACCGGTTTCAAAATGTATCTCTCTTAATTCCCCAAATATCATTGTTTCTGTGTCAGGAGTTCAGCCATTTTTCTCCTATAATGTTGAATTTTCATCCAGTCTAAGTACTTAGCTCCAGCTCTACACTTACAACTCTTTTCCCCAATGTAAGTCTACCCAACTCTCAGTTCAGCTTGAAGGGCAGTCTTCTTGAATATAGAGCACCGCGTAAAACCCTGACTAGATTTATTGGTGTTACAGAGTAGAATTTACACGTTATTCTAACTTTTTAAGAGTCCCTGTTTAACCTGAGGGCCCAGAGAAGTCAAAGAGTGTCAGTCGTCTTTCCTCAGGCTGCATTGAGTGCCTAGTGACAGTGGTTTAGGTTTTGTTAATCCAAAACCCAGCTAGTTAATTGGAAAGTACATCAGAAACTGAATTCATGTCAATGAGTCGTGCTGTGTTGGCCCTAACATATGCAGATAATTTATCTCAACTCCAGCCCTTGAATGAGGCTGTGCATTAGCTGTTTTTCACTCCCTACACTTCAGTTGAGGCCCCCTTTTAATTGTGCCTACTGCTAACTTCACATGGCTTGAAAGGAATCCATCTCGCCATCCCTGGGCATCGCAACTGAACGGCATAGTCAGCCTCTCATTTAAATAATGGTAGTACAGGGAATAGCTTTTAAATGGGTATCGTAAAACATATGATTAACGTCTGTAGACTGTTTACTTTTCTTCTGTGAACATTCTTTCAAGTGTGCAAATAGCTCACCGGATGGTTAAAGCCCAGTTAATCTGTTTGGGTTTTGTAATGGAGCAAAAGCAATGTCTGCATGAAAATGTCACACGAAGAGATGTAATTTAGAGATTAAAAGCTTCCCGAGTGACTAGAAAAAATAGTTTTTAGCCATGAATACAGTACCCTTTCCTTTTAATGCTCTCTGTTTTAATTTTGCATCTGCTGTGTAATTGTGCTCTGGCTTGTTAATTGAAAAACCTGGTATTGTAACCCTTACTCCTGAGTAATTCCTACCTGGTCTTAAGGTAAAGAGAGTTAAAGCTTGTGCCTGGAGCTCATCTCTGCTCTCTAGGTAGGAACTGTATTGATTTCAGAGAGAAGGGATGGGCTCTTTGTCCTCCCCTGCACACCTTCAACATCTGCACCTGGTTTTACCAACCATTTCCAGGGGCTCTCGGCTTCACCCCCAGATTCCAGGAAAGGTCTCCTAGGTTTGCTTAAAAGCAAACACCATTTGCAATTATAATGACTTTCTATAATGACTTCTTCTGATTTGGTGGTTACTTTGGAATAACGCTATGCTATTGAATACTTGGTCAATGTATGGCTAGGGCCTGTTCTCTTTTGGTGACTTTGAGACTAAAACAACCGTGAAGTTTGTAAGGGACGGTCTTTCTGTTGAGTGTTTAAGACAGCACCAAGCACATCATCACACCAGAACTATATCTGGGACTCCTAAATTCTCATCCTAAATAAAAAAATCATTATCTCTTCTTTGGAGAGGTGGCTGAGGGAGCAAATCACATCTGTTTTTCTGGTTGAGTCTCATTAAAAAAGATGCCAAGAGTCTTACTTTATAAAATCAGACTGTGAAACAGCCTTTGGAAACCCAAAGTATTGTAATAAAGATGAGTAGATAAGAATTTAATTTCCATGTCTCAATATTAACACTACTTTCTGTTCCTCTTCCATAGGAATTCCAAGGCCTCCACATCCTCCAGATATATCTCCTTATTATCCATTATCACCGGGCACTGTAGGACAAATCCCCCATCCGCTAGGATGGTTAGTACCACAGTAAGGAGTTCCATTTTTTTAATTTCCTTTTTTCTTTTTTGATATGTAACATTTGTGTTAAAAATTGTTTGTGTGTGTGCATGTGTGTGTGCACTGAGATAAGTCCATTTGCCAAGTGCCACTTCATTGAGTGGTTATGAATTTACCCACCTTATAAAGATTAATTAAAATTTACCCCAGGTCATGTGGTCTTAAACAAACATGAGCATTTGGATGCAGCTTTGCATGTCATCTCAACCAGCTGATGGCCCCTGAAGCATGAAATTTTAAACTCATCTGCCGAAACATCCTTTTTTTGGTTAATGCCCGTACACTGCACCACGTGGGTTTCTCTCAGATTTGGTTTTCTGGGGGTGCAGGGTGGTTCTAATGGACTCTTTTTCACCAGGGCCATCCTCACTATAAACGAGCAATTTTAAATTTCATTGGCTGTCCCTGTTGAAATCCCTTTCATTTTCCTTGGGAAACAGTAGAGCTTTACATCGGCTAGTGAGCAGCATTCCTGGTCCAGACATGGCTGGGCAGCTGGCATCTGAGGAATGGAATTTTCTTGCAAACAAGAAAGAGGAATTAGTTTACTTTAAAACTGGCTAAGAAAAGAGCCATGGAAAGTTAGTTTGGGGTTTTGTTTTCTTTTCAGCTCCTCGTATCCCACTTGTAGGGTATGAGGTTCTCTCCAGTAATTGAGTCCTTATATTTTTTTTTTTCTTTTCCTCCTGATGTTACTGTTCCTGCAATGGGTTTATAATGCATTTAAGCACTGCCTAGGCCTTTTGTACAGTGTATTTGATTTAAATACTTATAAAATACATTTGTGTTGCTGGTCACAATGGTTCTCTGCATTATAAACCAAGACTGTTACCCTATTTTTCTCAGGTAACATGAGTCATCAATTTTGAGGAGATCATATTTCTTCAGAAATGAATTGCTCAGAGCTAGAAATAAGAGAAATAAGTTTGTTCCTGCTCAAGGCTGTTTGGCCAGCTGTGCTAAAATACCTCTTCACCAGTTTGTCCTCCATAAGGAAGTGGAGTTCACACCCCGTAGGAGAGCAGGGGGTTCCCACACACACCCAGGTCTTGGGCAGGGAGCTGGATTGGTGTCGCATGTTTTGGGGGCATTTCTCAAGCAGAGGTGTGGATGCAGAGGAGCTGGAGCTTGGACTGCAGCCACAGCAGCACACCTCTGGCCACTCTGCAAGCTACCCTTCCTTGCAGGGTCCTCATGCAGCTTGTTTGAGTAGAGACTGTCCCACCCTGAGGGTGAAGCATGGCCATTAGCTCTCTGCCAAAGGCTGTTTCTCCAGAAGAGTACAATGTGTGCATAAGAAAAACTCAAAGCAGTGCTCCCTGAAATCTTGATTTCCTCCTCATTTGTGGTCATTTACTTTCTACACAGGACATCCTGCATGCTGGCAGAATCCATGTCAGCTCCTTTTCTTCTTTCTTGCTTGCTGGGCTTAGCTTCAGTACACCCATCTCATGCTCCTTTGTTGCAACTGCTTAGCTCAAGTTTGCAGAGTAAAGGCCTCACCATTTAAAAGAAATGTATTCAACTAGTGCCAAAAGTCAGCAACATTAAAGATATGAGAGCACAGGGAAAAAATTCCTCACTGTCATTGACTTGTACCTCATTGCTCATCTGTGTCTCAGCCTCATATGTGCAGACACAGGCTTGTCCTCCTTGAACCTCATGTGATGGCTGTGAAACCATGCAAATGTTGCCATGTGTGGCCAGTTTCATCAGGTAGATGCTAATGGCTGTGTCAGTCACAGGAAGGCTCTGTCATCACCACTGGTTTAAAACAAGTCAGCACCCGTGGTGTACGTACATACCCACAGCTTACAGCTGCTCCGAGGGTTTCTCTTAGGGGATGGTAGCATCAGGTTTGCTTTTGCTCTAGGAGAGCAGCATGGCCAACTTTGCAGAAGTAACACAAGGTCTTTATTTCCCCTCTCTTTGCCACCCGTGCTTCACCGTCAGCTTCCCAACCCATCTATCCTCAACTGGCCTGCGTGTCTGCAGCACAGCACCCCCCCAGAAAGCATCCTGCCCAGTCAGATGGTATATCTGAAGGACAGATGAAAAGAACTAGCCAGCACAGACAAACCTCAATCAGAAAAAGTTGTGTGTCTTTCATGAGGATGCTGTTTTGCATGTTGCTGTATTTTTTAATTATTGTAATGAGGTGTGATTGTCTATTGGTTACCCACAATACTTCTTGGGGACTCTCCCCCGGTAACTCTTGTCAACACTTGTTAATCTGACAAAAGGCTACAAATTAAGCTCTGTTAATTTAATGTTTTCTCACCGAGATCTAAATACCGAAAGAGGCCCAAAGCGCAACTGAAGTCCTTTGATTCACTGTACTTTATTTTGGTATAAATTTACATTCATTATTGTTTTCCTTTGGATGTGTAGCCCTCAATTAGTGTGATGGCTCCATTAAAGCAAGCGAGACTTCGCCTTTAATTATTACAACAAAACACCTAGTTTCAGCTTGGGGAGAGGGTCTCTATTGACATAAGCAGAGGTTATAAAATTTAATTAGCCATTCCTATCAGATTTATGGCATTCAAATTGTTCTGTGTTTCTTTCCTTTGATCCTTGCTGTACAATCCCCAAGATTTTTGTTCTGATCAAATGAGAATAAAGCTTACTGTGCAGAGAGAAGTTTTTTGTTGTTTTTGTTTTTGGTGTTTTTTTTTTTTTTTTTTTTTAAAAAAGGCACCTTTTTTTTTCTTTCCCTTCTTTTTTTCCAGGCAAGGTCAGCCAGTGTATCCAATCACAACAGGGGGTTTCCGCCACCCTTACCCAACAGCTCTGACCGTCAATGCTTCCATGTCAAGGTGAGTTCAAATGCTGAGGTCCTGAACTGAGGGCAAATGTAACTCCTCCTGCCACCCTCTCTAGAGGAGGCCATTTCACTTGGGAAGAGTGTTTCTGTAAAGCACTTCAGCTAGACAGTCATCCTTGGCTTTTTTGGGTGGGATAGAGGAGGAGAATCCAGGGGGTACCTTCCCATTTGGGGAGAAGAGAGTGTGCTAGTGTTGTCATTGGGCTTTAAGCATTTGTTTTTGAGGGAGAGGAGCAGGAAGTCCTCTTCAAAAGTCAAACTAAAGGAAAAATCTGGGTGAAAGTGATGTTAAAAAGACAAGAAGGAGAAGCTGTGGTATCTTTTGCCTTCTTGGTGGCTGTCACCCGGAGCAGCACTCTGTGTGCAAGAGTGGGGTCTCGGGAGGACTGTTCTTCAGGCAGAGTTGGGGGGAACGTTATTGCACTGCTTTCCCCTACCAAAGCTCCAAACACTGACAGTCAACATAAAAGGGCCTGCCTCACCCTCTAAAGCTTTAGAAGTATACATTTCTCCCCCTCCCTACCTCCAATTAATTCCATCTAATTTTCCAGGGGCTGCTAGTTTTATTTACAAACTGGTTGGCAGCACTATGTTTAAGTAATCACTAATTGCTCCTAATGATAGTTTTATTTTCTGTTCATCTGATTTTCAGTCTGGTTAATTAAATCGGTGGAGGTTTAGACTTTCCTGATGGGCTGAAACAGCTAATCCATTTTGATGATGGCACATAATTAAATTAGTATGCATTACATAGCAAGGTTCCACATCTCTTCCCTGCCCTGTCCCTTCCTCTCCATCTCTGCAGTTTAATATGTGAAGGTTGGTGTACAGAGGATTTAAGGAGGAAAAGCTTGGGGGTTGTTAGGGAGAAACACACCTCAGTGAGAAATGGAAACCTGTAACTAGAGCTTGTGAGTGAATGGGTAGGGAAATAGCATGGTGTGTGTTTTAGATAAGTAGAGTGAAAGCAAAAAATTGAAATTTGTCAGTTTTGCTCCAGCAAATAGAGAGACAACTGTAAAATCAACTTTAAAAAAAAAAAAAAATTAATAGACCCAGCATGGGGGAGAAAAAAATCATGGGTTGAGGAGAGAGCTGCAAATTTAAACAATGATTCCCTCCCTCCATTTAATCTTTTTTAATATCTATAAAAGACTTGCAGGCACGGTGTGAGGCAAAGTAGAGCTTGATTTAGTTTAATTATTATTAGAGAGGCTAGTCATTTGAGGGAGGGGGGAGATGTGGGAGGGGGGGAGGCTGTATTCCCAAGATAGGCTTTATGAAAGGTATCTAGTTAAAAAGAGTACACAGCAAATTAAATACATTATTGTGGTAATGGGACGACAGAAGTAGAGGTCTATTATACTTATGGCAGTTATAGGAAATGTAGGCTCCTTGCCCTGTTCTAGCACATCCTTTGATATTCATTCCATTCAGCAGCAGGGCCAGGACTTCTCAGAATTAAGTGATGGGTCATTATACTTTAAACACCATGGAGAAGCCTAGATTGGCAATTAAACAGCACTTGCTGACACTCGCTTGTGCCACCCTGTGACCCCCTTTAGATTGAGTTGTTGGAGCTCGGGGCCCTCAGCCTGCTAAATTGGTAGCAGGCACTTCTCCTGACGAGGGCTGGCTCTGAAATCTGCCGGCTTCAAAGGGAGCAAGATCATGTATAAACCATAATGTGGGTGCACCGTGGCTCAAAAAATAAGGCAGGAATAGATGAAATGTTACAAGTGCAAGGGGGAAATGAGAGAATAATGACAAATCTAATGCAACTCAAAGCAGAATTGTTGCACAGAAAAATGCATCCCACTGCTTGTGCATAAAATCAAGGCAGGCAGATGACATCCAGTTAACAGAAACATGTCAACAGTGAAGTAAAGTGAGAGTGAGTAAGAGAGAAGCCCCTGAGACAGCCAGGAACAAAAAATTAGTTGTCCTTAACAAGTTAAGACTCATCATTATATTCTGGCTTGGAGCCATAAAAGGAGACAGTGGTGTATAATGAGCTGCTTAGAATTTTTAGGGTGTTTATTGCGATTCACAGAGTACTTGTCTAGAGAAAAAAATACAGGGGATGTCTTAGGCGAAGGTAGGGGCTGTGCATACACACACAGAGCCTTCCTTTTTGTCTCTGACATGAGCCCCTGCACACACACTCAGGCACACGGGCAGAGTGACGAGTAGGTTTAAGATGTTCATCCTTTGGTTCAGCCCAGAAACTTCCCTCCCGGTTTCCCTTCCCTGGGAACACCCCCTGGGCAGGCCTGACCGTACCCCGAGACGTGGCTCTCGGCACGCCCGCCGTGCCAGCTGGGCTGCCTGAGCTCAGCCCTGGGACAGCCCTCGCCCTCAGTAGCCACGGGAGGTGGGAGGTGGCACTGGTGGCATGCCCGGGGGCGCCCACGCTCGCCTGCAGACCTGTTTTCGTGGCTGGCCTCTGCAACAGCCCCACAGGTTCCTGGTACAAGCCTTGTTGTCACCGTTGGCTCTGAAGCCAGGGCGGACCCCAGCCTCACCCCTCCAGCCACTTTTTTTTTTATCAGATACTTTCTTTAGAAGTAGTTCCCATATTTGCATCATGGTATAGACCTTTGGAGCATATAATGCTTCCCAACACCGAATATTCCCAAAGCTTGGTAATTACAATTCATTAGTTAGAGTGTGCTTATGAATAGTTTATAAAAGGTTAATGGGTGACTAATAGTGATTTTCATAAATGGATTAGACTATTAAGGTAGTGTCTTCAGGTTGTTTTAACCATTTACAACTCTTTACTCTGCTTGTAGCATCTCCCCGCTCACTTTATATGCATGCAACATGCTTATAACATCTCTTGATCCTTCATTACCCTTCTGTAATATGCTCTTAATGTAAATTGAGACAAGGTTAACTGACTGATGGCCAAACAGTGGACCCACTATGAAAAAACAGCTGCTGTGAGGTGAAATCAGGAAATAATTTAGCAGAATTACTCTGCAAAGTAGTGAAGTGGTGGCAGTGGAAAATACCTTCCATAATTGAAATTTCAGGGGAAATTCACTTTTGCTGAATGTAATTACTGAATCTGGAATGTGGCCAGGAACTTAAAAGTTAACACTCTTCCTCTGCTTGTACTGCCATGTGAGTGGATGTCTGCATGGGAATAAGTAGGCGCTCAGACTCTGGGCTGAACCCTCACCCAGCCCACTGAAGTCCATGAGATTGTGAGAGCTACTTTGGGTTCTGGAGCTTGGTTTTGTAGCCCCAAACATAGGAAGGAGTGTGTAAGTCCAATAAGCAGCCTTGTATCTTGAAGGGAGAGAGATTCTGTGTGAAATGATGAGTGGTCATTGGTAATGAACACACAACTTCCTTGGGGAAACTGCCACCCCGAAAATAACTACTGAGCTGCAGCTACCTGTTGATGAAGGCTGCTGTCTCTCTGAAGTTCAGAGGGTAAAACCTCAGCCCAGATGAAGTCAATGGAGGCTTTGCCAGCATCTGGGCTTTCTCACAACATGTGTACATAGGCTTTTCCTCCTCTGCCACCCTTCTTCCCCATCTTGTCGCTCTCCAATGTGCAAGTACTTAGGCTCCTTCTCCTAAATGGTCATTTGGAATACATTTTTCCCATACCTTGGAGGTGGAAGGTAATTCTTTTTGGCAGATTTTCTTCACACTCCTCATTTTTTTTATTAGCTGGAGGTACTTCTTCCTCAAAAATAAGATAATGTAATAACCCCCTATCTTTGGTTGAGTTTATTTCCTTTGAACATCCTGGCTGTATAACAAGTCTACCATATAGGCAGAGTTAATTTTGCAGTGTGTTTTAGATCCTCATTTGAGTAGGAAGTCTATGACTCAGTTATGGCCACATCACAGGACCTCCTTCAGAAGCCTGACAAGCACCATCTTTCGCCCCCGTTAACTCCAGCTGTAATCAGTCTTTTGTGATACTGGGGAGCCCTTCTTCAGTGATGAATCTGATCTTATTCAGATCCACCCTTCTGTCCTTGTGCTACCACTGCACTCAGTTCTTCCTTGCTGGTATGTGCCCACTGCCCTTCCCAGTGTGTCCTCATGTCAAACAAACTCAGCTCTTCCTGCCTGCTCTCTGAAGGCAGACTTTCCATCTTCATGCTTCATCATGCCACTGTCACTGGCTCTCTAGTTTGAATCCTGGCTAGCCCCAGCAGCACGGTCCTCCTCTCTTGAGCACTGGGTCTTGCCTAGGACAGACAGGCATTCGATAGCATGAGTGTCAACTTTTTGTCACTGTGCTTGTACCACTTTCAGTACAGTTGGGATTTTGCTCTGGGTTTTATTTTTGCCCATGTTTGTAATTTTTTTTTTTTTAAAAAAAAGCTTTTACTGTCAGTTTTTATTGTTTTCATTGTACTCTGGATGAAGGCCCCAGGCACTCTGTGAACAAAACTGTGTGAATAAGGATGTCCAGTCAAAATACATGCAAAAATGAAGAGAGAGTACAAAGAAAAATGATACAAAGGCCCAGTTTGTGTCTTGCTGATGGTCAGGCAATTCTGTGGCCAAAGTGGGACCAGGATACTGGTCTCCTTGTAGACTTGCCACTGTCTTGTGTTCTGACCTACCATGTACCAAAGCATTTCCTCAAACTTGCATTTCTCTCTCAGCTGCTCTTGTCAGAGTGGGGAAGGCATTTTGACAGTCCACTTGGGAGATTTGTGTCTCTCTTTAGCAGAAGTAGGAATGACCATTTTGCTGCCTGTTCTCCTCTTCCCTTGCCATCACACCCTCCTTTCCTTCTCTCCATGCCTTTGTTTGTGAGGAGCTGCAATTCTCTACAGTTGAACATTTTCACATTCTCCCTGTCAGTCCCTGCTCTTCCCACCACTGCCTTCAAAGACAAAATACTTCTGTCTAATGATCCTGAGTACTCTCAGCTGATAGACGAAGATCCTCAGAGCTCATAGTGGACAGTTCCTCTCGTTCATGAAAGTACCACTGTGTCATCTTGTGAATGTGGGGAATGTCTAGGCAGTTTGGGGGAGGTTAAGCTCAGTAATGGAATTTACAAGAAGGGGGAGAAAAAAGAAATCTCATTATATTTCTGGTACTTGTACACAGTCTATCCAGGGTACATTGCCCCTTTTTAAGTACCATTTGATAGAAAAAAATATTGTATATTGATGACAGAAGAAGTAATTCTTTATCCCACTGTGTGTTCCATATTCTTGGGGTATTTTATCTGGACCAAGATGATTCAAAATCTCAGATGAGAGTAAGAGTTTGCAATGATAAAAAACCTTGTCCTTTGCCAGGTCACTTTAGGTTTGGAATTTGGGGGGAAGTTATTTCTGAGCCAGAATTTTAGGCTAGATCCCATTCCTTGGAAACATGTTGACTTCAGTGGGGGTTTTGTAAGGGAATGGCAGACAGTCATAGAGTGCTTTCTATATTTGCTGCAAAACCTTTCTGAGACTGTTGAGAAATAATGATATGAAGCCAATCCTGCTTTTGATAAGTTTGTTCATTTCAGTTAAAAAGTCTGAATGATTGTGCCATGTTTGTGCTGTGGCCCCAACTGAGCAATTAGATTCATGCAGAAGGATTGTACATCCCTCTGAATCCAGTTGCAGGATTGGGGACTGTCCATGTTTATAACCATTAACCATAAAGCTGACAACAATTTTTCTCTTTAGAAAGTCTAGACTGTTACTTTGCATTAATTTAAGCCTTTCTAAGTTACCTTAATGGGTCAAAATTGACTTAATTCCACAATCTTCCCACCTTCTGTTAAAGCAATGTGGCCCAGAGATTTATTAGACACAAATAAATATTTTCTTTTGCTCCATCAACAAAATGTAGCTAATGAGGCATCTATAAGGATTGTCAAAAATTCATTTAGATTGTGTTGGCATTAATATTTTATTTTGCTGTCAATATGCAATGAAAGATGTCAACTCAAACTCACAACATGATTCAGAGCTATAAAAATGGATTCCTTGGTTGCCACAGATCATTTCTTAGCAAAGAAATACACTGATGGGTTTTCTTGCAGGTAGCTGAAATCCCACTTTCATCCAAGTTCATCCAGTTGAATTTGCCTTTTGTTAAAGATGTTAAAAATCATGATGTCTCATGTCAGTAATGATAATGAAGGGGAAGATTGGCTTTAATGACATTAGAAGAGTCATTATGTTTAATTTATTGCTAATTAATGCTGCCAGCTTTCATATGCTTTGTCTAGCTGTCATGTGCTTGTTATATGCCTATTTTTTTTTTAATGTGTGTACACCTCCCTCCCCATTCATTCATTTTTATTCTGACGATTTACACAGCTTTCTCTCCTCTAGGTTTCCTCCACACATGGTCCCGCCACACCATAGTTTACATACAACTGGAATCCCTCATCCGGCCATAGTCACACCAACAGTCAAACAGGAATCCTCCCAGAGCGACGTCGGCTCACTCCACAGCTCGTAAGTGGTTGCTTCCTGTGTCTTCTTTTTAGAACACCTAAAGCATCACCTCTGCATGTGTGGCTTTTAAAAAGCCTTGGATCCATGGGAATGTTTTTGCTGTAAATTTTTTTTTTAAATTGCTTCTTCTCTTCTGTTCTAATTGATTTGAACATGGTTTAACTACCAAAGTGTGTCAAAATAATGGTAACAGTCTTTGAGAGTCATTCTGTGACATTGGCAAGTATTATTAATTTCACCCATTTTAACAAGGAAGTGGAATTTTCTTGATCAAGACTCAAGCTTCTTGACAGGTTTCCCTCTTACTCCATGCCCAGTTTGAAGCCATGAGATACCAGATACACAACAAGAGACATAAATGGCTTGTTCAAAGCTGCAGAGAGAGTGGGTGTCTAGTTTAGCTTGGAACCAAGGGGACCCCTGGTCTACCTCTGCCCCTATTGCTGATGCTTCTTGCCTATCATTTCATGGGTGAAGCAGAAAGACCGCACTTTGGAACCCATTGGTGGTGGGGTGTCATTATTTCCTCTACCATCATGCTCACAAACCTTCTCCATGAACCCATTTTCCTGGCTGCCCATTTCCTGCCAAGGTTCTTCTAGGGCACGAGGGGGTACTTGGTAATGTCACATAAACATGAGATGGGGTTTCTTATAATGCTCTTAAGACTGTTGTCCGACAGCAGCCAGAGTGAAGGCTCTGGAGAACATTTTGGTCCTCTTCCTGGAGATTTCTGGGGATTAATGCTAGAGAGATTGAGGGGATTAATTTAATAAATTCACAAGGGTTCTAACTGTGAGGTTTCTGTCTCTTGTATCTTTACCCTTCAGAAAACATCAGGACTCCAAAAAAGAAGAAGAGAAAAAGAAGCCACACATAAAGAAACCTCTTAATGCATTTATGTTGTATATGAAGGAAATGAGAGCAAAAGTTGTAGCAGAATGCACATTGAAAGAGAGCGCAGCCATCAACCAAATCCTCGGTCGAAGGGTAGGTAACACGGGAGAAGCACAAGCAGGGACTGAGACATGCTGGGTTTCACATCTTCTGAATCACTGTGATTTCATGATATTTTCATAATGGATAGGGAAGTTACTAAACCAGAGGCCTTGGTTTGGTCTTTGTGTCTTGATTTCCACAGATACTTTTTTTGCCTGTAGGGTCACTGGTGGGAAGGAAGGGGAGTTAATTAATAGTACTGTTAGTTCAATGTTTTTTTCCATGACCTGTAGGTACAAAACCCTCAGATTTTTATTTTGTCCTAAAACAGGCAGAAAAGTAAATGGGGATGGAAAAAGTCTTTAGGTACAGTAGCACTATCAGGACCTGTGAGAGCTAGAAGAGGAGAGGGGTAGCGAGTGAGGAAGGGCGAAGAGGGAGACCTCTGAACCTGTGACTGAGATCTGGCTCAGGACAAGTGGTTCACCTTCTGAACCCTCTCCTGCCCTCTTTGGTGGTTTTTGTGGTAGTCTTTTTGTTTGTTGGGTTTTTTGTTGTTGTTGTTTTAGTTTTCTTCATTCTCATTGGGAGACAAAGGAGCTTAGTGAACATAAATGATAAATTGTGACTCAGTTGACTTAACTGGAGTTATAATCTAGAGTTATAAATAAAATATGAATGTCAGCATGCCGGATCACCTGGTTTTATCTCTTTTTGTATGAAAATTAACTCTAGCTGTATTTCTATATAAATAATACACTCTGCTGTTAACACACTTCAAGAAAACAAACCACTCGTGCTTTTTATTGTGCCTTTTTCTCTTTTCTTCACCTCAGTGGCATGCGCTATCCAGAGAAGAACAAGCGAAATACTATGAACTAGCAAGAAAGGAACGACAGCTTCACATGCAGCTGTACCCGGGCTGGTCCGCACGGGATAACTATGTAGGTTCCTATGTAGGTGGAAATTTTTTTAGTAGTAGAGCTTGTAGAAATGTCTATTTGCTGAACTACGACCACACATTGCACACAAGCACTACTTGGAAAGCGTGCCTCAGGATCCCAATCTGGTAACAGCAACGGGCGCTTCCCTTCTGCAAAAAATATTCTCCTTCTTCCTTCTGCAAAAATATTGGGGATAATTCCCAGCCCTCCATGTGGAAGAGGCTTCCTGGCAGGGGCTAGTAAAAGGTTAGAACTGGGGCATGACAGTAGAGCTCTGTGAAGAAACTCGGCTTCACTTTTACCAGTGTCTGGAAATGCTGTTTGGCTTGCTGGTCATTTTAAATTTAATTTTGTAAAACAAAAATTAAAATTCCCCTAGTATGGCTCCTCTCCTTTCCAGCAAAAAGATGAAGAATTAGTGTCTTGTGCTTATCTGTGTGAGAGTATAGTGGAAAGTGGAAGAATGACTTATCCTAGCTTCAGAGAAGGACTGGCAAAACCAAAAACGTGACTTGTTTGAAAGTCTTACTCTCAAGTGGGGTTAAATGAATTATTCCACGCTCTACTGTTTGTGTATTTTGATTATGTTTTGCTTTTTCATGGCCATGATAATTTTTTTTTCACCCTTCTCATTTTTTAAAAAGTGTTTTGGAGTTTGTGATCAGTTCATGGATTGTTTTTAAGATTGATTTCCCCCTCCGCCTTTCAGAAAGCCTGTTTTTTAGCTAAAAATAGTAGAATTTTGTTGGTTGAAAGCATAAGGCAAATGTTGTAACCGCTTACTAGTAGTATATAAGCACTTCTTCCATGAAGAGTAAGTGGTGCATCTGGTACTATGTGTTTGTAAGCCTAAATCCATAAATTCTCAACAGATTTGTGCATTTGATGGGAGCTCAAAACCCTTTTTAGTAGAACTGTAGCAGCATCCTGATTTTTTTATCTTTTTCCAAATTTAAATAAAAATCACAGAAAACTTTCAAGAGCTCTAACTGTGGAATAAATCGTGCTCCCTGCCTTCCAGGCACACTTCCTTGCAGGTCTGGGGACCAGCAGCTGGGAGGCTGATGTCAGTTTTGTATAGTGTTACACACTTTGGTTTTGTTGAAGTCTGTCTCTTCCACCATCGTCATCATCACTGCCAATTTTACCGTAAATATCCCATTTTTCTGTAAGTCACATAAACTGTGTGGTTTATGTATGGCAACATTTACCTCCCCGAGAACATGCACTTTTACATATGTGGACAGGAAGAAGCCAGTTCAGAGTCTGCAGCAGATCCTAGAGCAGCAGCAGCTCTCTGTGCTCTTCCACTGTTTCAGCGGTGGAAAACACACATGCTCACTTATTTAGCAGTATGTACTTAAGGACGCTTTTTAAAATCCTTCTGTTCTTTCGTGATCATCTTCTCTTCCCATTGGGCTGTGCCTGTCTCCCTCCTTTGTTTGCCATTGCAGGTGTAGCTCTGCGTGCTCCTCAGAGGAGCCCTCATTAAGCCTGGTGAGCCACTGCTCCTGCTTAAACACATTTTCCCTTCCTTTTCAGCATAGTCTGGCCTGAAACTGTCAGACCATAGACTTGAGGTAGTTCCTCGGCACTGTGCAGTATCATCTTCTTGGGTGTTCAAAAGGCAGTATGGGCTCTACTGAGGTTTCAGCAATGTTCATTCTGCACAGCGACTGTGCCACCGACTGATGGGCATGTACAAAGCTTTCAGTGTTTAGGACCTTTTACTTTTGTCCTCACCGTGTGAGCACTGAGAAACCCTTTCTTCTCAAGCTAAAAAGGACAGGATGAGAGAGCCGGCGCTCTCCCAGCGGCTTGATGCTGTACCCCCAAGTGACCTTCAGGGGGAACCTTCCTGCCTGAGGAGAGCATGATTGCATCATCTGCAGGATTTATTTATTTCTCTTCTCTTGGTCCATTCAGACCTCTCAGAGTTCCCATCCTCCCTCAGCGTTTTGTGGGATCTTGAGCCCTTCACACATCTAGCAGGGGAGTGCCTTTGGGCTGATTGAAATGGCACCTCCCATCAGGCTGGAGAATGAGGCCAGCTGTAGCCCAGGTCTTCAGAAGCAGTACATTCAAGAAATGCAGCTTTCAGCCTGCTCTTAAACAAGAGGACTCAGGGAATCCCTTGTGGCCTCTTGGTGTCACGAGGCACATTTGCTCTTCCTGAGATCTAATAGAAGAAGTTAAGCGACGCGGAGTGCTGGACTCAGAAGTATGTAAGGATCTAGTCCCCTCGCCTGCTGCCTGTCTAGAAAATTAGTACCAAAGAACTCACTCTGCAGTCCTGTCAAAGTCTGTGTTGGTTTGGCTCTGTAGAGGGAGCTCCCAAAATGATTAGCAAGTATTTACATGCACATTTACTTACAGCCTAAGAATTTGTACAGTATGGTGACGAAAAATGTTACAGACCATCTGGTCAAGTCTTAGGAGGACAATCTTAGGCGAAGGCAAAGCCATACCTTCTGCAGAGCACTAGAAAACTGCTGCCCTAATTCTTTTCTTAAGTCTGTGTATTAATTTAACTATGTAATCAAATACCTTCTCGTAGCACAGTAATTGAACAAACAAACCAAGTGATTGTTCTCCCTATTTCCTTTGAGGAGAGTCTAAAAGAAATTAGTGGGTCCCCTGTCAGCTCTTTGTTGGGAACAATTTTTGCAGCTTGTGTTGAACGTCCTGGCTGATGTTCCTGTAGATCAGCCATTTTTAACACATTGCTCCGTAAAGGGGTTATAGTAGTTTACTACCTGGCTTGAGGAGTTTCTAAAGGGCAAGTGACTCCCGACATCTGTCCTGGCAGGCCTTCGTGTGTAGAAGTTGCAAAGCCTCAAACTGAGGTAGCCCTCGAATTCCCAAATGTAACGCAAGAATTAAGTAAATTTGCCACAGACACAGTCTGTTAATTATGCAAGTGGCCTCCGTGAGGTTAAATAAAAATCAGGCTTATGGTCCTGAGGCAATTGTCTAGTTTTGTTACATTGTCATAAAGCTGGAAAAAAAATCCCTGACTTTCACAGAGTTACTGTCAGTTTAGTCTGTCCAATGCAGAGGGAGCAGAGTCTGAGCCTCTTCTATGTTTATGTGATACATGGACTTCAAGATCCCATGTTTCACCCTGTTTTGTTCTTGGGGACCTTTCGGAGCAGTGCTTGTCTGTCTTGTCTGCCTGTCGTGTAGCTGCTGTAGCAATGACGACAATTTTCCATGTCCCCAAACTTTACTTCAGAGGTGTTGGATATGATTTCTCAGGAGCATCCAGGCTACAGGGTTATGTACATGTTGTTTGAAAATCCTTCAAGATGGATGGTGCACACAGCTTTTTTCATCACCAGAAGGCTCTTGTGAACAAGGCTGTGCTTGTCACCACCTGGACAGCAGGATAGTCATTAACCCTGAGCAAACAAGGGGGGATGAGTAGAGGAGCCCCGTGCCAGAAAGCAAGCTTTTGGGGAGGAAAATATATGACCACAACGAATCAAAATACAACGTTCACGTTGGCGGAATTTCTTACTGATGTGTTCCAGGGAACGTATCGTAGTGAGTGTCCCAAGTGTTGTAGTGGATATATCAAGCTAAAGCCCATGTTAACTGCTTAGCTAGGGCCTAGACAAGCTACTGAGAAAGATGTCTACCATGTGGGAGAACCTCTTGGCTTCACCACAGGTGTCCAACCCTTCAAAAGTGCTGTGAAATTCCTTCTTCCGAGACATGTTTGTTCCCTCTTGACTACAACGGACTGCTGGCCTGGTGTCTTTTCACAAGCTTCTCTTAAAACTGCATCTTCAAAAGCTGGGATCACTTGTACTATTCACAGCTGACATTGCTGGCCTGAGAGACGTTGCTCTTAGCATCTGGGGAGCTGTGAAAATGAAATTACTCTGTCCTCTACATTGGCCTTTCTGAACTGCTCTGCAAACCCTGTAGCTCAGTGTTAGAAGAGTTTTCTTAGAAAATAGCTTTTCTCTTTTGAGCTATACTTAATACTTTATAACTTTTCTCTTGGAAAATGATCATTGGGTTTCCACAGAAGTCAAGCTCCTAGTTGTCCTCTCCCACACTGCTGGAGGGAAGTGGGGAAGGGGCCTTTCTCCCTCCAGTCAGAAACTGTAACAAATTGTGTCATCTTGTGGGGCACTATTTGGGAAAGGGACACAGTTTAGCAAAACTGTTGGTTATTTTCCTTGTGATAGAGCAGAATTGTGTGAAGGGTCTTAGTTTTATATCTGGATTTTTTTCTTGTCCTGACTTCTTAGGTTGTCACTGCACTTACAAACTTGCCGGTTAGGATTTACTCATTACTGTGGCTTCCTTATCTGCTTTAAAAGTTGAGTTTGGGTGCCGAGTAACTCCAGAGGCTTAATGTGACCTCAGTTATGCACTCTTACTGCTTCCGTCTCCCTTCTCTTCCCCTTCCTGCCTCTCCAAAACATGACCATGAGTGATTTTTGAGACCTCCAGGTGCAGGGGTATACAAATGTCAAACGTTTTTGCTTTCATAGTGATCTTACCTCAAAGGAAGCATCTTGCAAGTTGTTCTTTCCCCTCCCCAGCTGCTTACGGCTTTGGTGGGTGTTGGCACTGGTGGGGCTTCAGCAAGGGTGTCCGAAAAATCACGGGCTGGGCAGGCAGAGCCATCCCCACAGTGCAGCATCCCTTCGGGGCCCCCAAGTCTCCCTGCACCGAGGGTGCTCCAGTGCTGCACTTCAAGTGTCCTCCTCAGGGAGCTTCCTGCACCGGCCACAGCCCCATTGCTCAGCGCCTTGCAAGGACATGTGTTTGAGGGGGGGGTTTAATCCTTCTCATCTGTCTGTGTTGCCTGCAGGGAAAGAAGAAGAAGAGGAAAAGGGATAAGCAGCCAGGAGAGACCAATGGTAAGTAAAACCAAGTCTAAATCTCTGGCTTAGTAGAAGTGTGGCAATCGTGGCGTGACGCTCCCAGGCCCGGGGGAGGTGGGTCCGAGTCTCCTGCCCTCACGGGGAGATGCTCCCTATAGTAGGCAGCCTTTGGTTTTTTTTAATGCACTCTGATTATTTACGCATTTTTGCCCTTCTAAAACTAGTAACCAAACCATTGCATGTCAGAGCCCGGTGTGGCGTTAGCTGAGTTTGTCCGTAGGCGTTTGGAAGCCGTTCACTGCAGAGCCATAGCTGTAATGCCTGTGCCACCCTCGCTAGAGCCGCCCGCTTCCTCTGCGCAGCCGCGTGTGCGTGGACGTGCGTGTGCCTGTGCCGGGGGCGGCTGGGCTGCACCCCTGTGCTCCGATGCATGCCTTACAGTGGTGAATCGCACCCATTCTAAATTAAGGAGGTTTGCCATTCTATAGAGGAAATTAGAAATACTGCATAGGCAATCTCATAGTCAATTTTGAAGAAGCCCTGACTTAGTTTTTTTGAAGCCTTTGTATAATTTGTTCTTTTTTTTCAGAACACAGCGAATGTTTCCTAAATCCTTGCCTTTCACTTCCTCCGATTACAGGTGCTAACGTCATTTTGAGTCATTTAAAATAGTTTTTTTCTTTTTTTTATTTTTTTTTTTCCCTGCCATTATAGACTTTAACATTAAACACTTATGACATTAAGAAAAGAATACCATCCACACGTTTTGATAATATTTAATATCTATATATATATCTTTATATCTA
>NW_008614724.1:0-720 GCF_000691845.1 Merops nubicus | reverse complement strand
ATGGGGGCTAAGTCCCGATTGGTAATATCAACTAAGTTTCGTACCCACCGGAAATCACCAACTAATTTCTGTAAGTCATGTAAGGTATGTACCTGTCGTTGAATGGGGGCTAAGTCCCGATTGGTAATATCAACTAAGTTTCGTACCCACCGGAAATCACCAACTAATTTCTGTAAGTCATGTAAGGTATGTACCTGTCGTTGACAACACCCGATCCCCGGGATAGCTGCCACCCAACCTCTACCGTTGGGTACCATCACAGACACAGTCTTCAATATGAAGGATGCTGCAAATGGCGTTTATTGCGCAGCTGCAATTGCTTATATAGCACAAGCCACACCCACAAGGCCTCTCGTGGGCAGTCTGAGCTTTCCGTTACATCGCGAGATCTTCCGCACGCCGATCCCTGCCTTACTAACTAAGTTTCGTACCCACTGGAAATCACCAACTAATTTCTGTAGGTCATGTAAAGTATGTACCGTGGTTGCAAACTCGACTTTTTGTGGCCGTACCGTTTTAGCTGTAATTTGCCACCCTAAATATAACCATGTGGGCCCATGTTGTATCTTTTCAGGTGCTATCATGAAGCCTTTAGACTGCATTGCCTCCGAAAGATGTAAAGCAAAGTCATTCTGAAAGATTAAACCAGTACATACTTTCAAATCTTTGACAGCCATGTCCATAACCTAATAATAAGAAATCTATAGCTGCTCTATTCTG
>NW_008614723.1:2048-2862 GCF_000691845.1 Merops nubicus | reverse complement strand
CCTTTCTGCTGCAGCGCTGGTCTCACCCGGGGCGTGCAGGAGCAGGGTGGAGGTTTGGCTAGCGGGTGGCGTGGTGGCCTTGCTCTGTCCCTGGGACCCCTTTCTGTGCCTTTATGCCCCAAATTTCCTTCAGCCTGGTCGCTGGGGCAGTGCCACAGTGGTGCCAGCTGAGTCACCAGCAGGATGGGTGTCACAGACCCACGTCTCAGGCTGCGAGGCCGAGTCCTCCCACGTCTCCCGGAGACGGTCCAGCCACGGCCCCCTCCGAGGAGGGCTCTAACCCCTCTCCCTTGCCCTTCCCAGGCGGGCGATGCTGGTGCTACAGGGACTCCACCCTGCAGGAGGGGTTCCCCCAGAAGTGCAGCGCCCGCGGCCTCCCGCGGCACCCCGACACCGCCCTCTACTTCCAGCAGCTGCGCCGCCTGGTCCTCTTCAAAGGCCACAAGTACTTCGTGGTGAGCGAAGAGACCCTCTCCGTGGAGCCCTACTACCCCCGCGGCCTGCGGGACTGGGAGGGGCTGCCCCCTGGCACGGCCGGGGCCCTCGCCCACCGTGACGGCTTCCTCTACTTCTTTCGGGACGACCGGTACTGGCAATTCGACCAGGTGAAGCTGCAAGTGGTGGCCACTGGCAAATGGGCCACCCAGCTACCCTGGATGGGCTGCTGGGATGCAAATGGTGGGCAGGTCGTCTTCTGAACCCCACCCTGCTGCCCGCTGCCCAGGTCCCCCTGGACTGGAGCCGGGATTCGTGTCCCGGGTGGTGCAGAGCTGCTGGTGGGCAGCGGGGGCCATGGGGTGCTGAAGCTGTGCCC
>NW_008614723.1:0-2033 GCF_000691845.1 Merops nubicus | reverse complement strand
GAGAGCTGGAGGCTTTGAGAGACAATATTGTTTTCAAAAAGACCACAACCCAAGGTGTAAGGCACGGAGGTTGCACACCCGTGTCTGTTAATGTTCAGGAAACTGTCACACCCATTCTCTCAGGCCAGGACTGGGCTTTGGTGTCCTTTTCCTGCTGTCAGGCAGAGGAGTGCCTCACTACTGCTTGGGCTGGGGCTTGGGTGTGTTAAGTAAGAGACTGAGAATGTTTCCTGGTTAAAACAAGAGACTTTTGGATAAACATACGGGTCCGTGTTGAGCTTTGCCCCCACTGTGTGTGCAGAGCCCCCACTCCCTCCTCCTCCCTCGCCCCGGGGATGGGGGGTCTGCACCTCGAGGGTGAGCCCACCCTCTGTTGGGTGCTTTGCTGGGCTTCGTTCACATCCCAGCTCTCTGGTGAGGCACCATCTGGAGACACCAGTGCCCTGGGATTTTGGGGATAAAGGGTTTGGTGTAGGAGCCCCTCTAGGGCGAAGGGAGGGGGGGTACAGCTGATGCTGACGGTGCTGTATGGATCGAGGGCTGCAGGAGCACTGCAGCTTGGCTTTCTGAAGGGTTTGGGATGGCTGGATGGATTCTCCAGTGTCTAATAAGGGTTGTGCTCACCTGGCAGCCTTGTTTTGCACACAGAGAAAGTGTCTGGCCTCAGCTCTGTCTCTGCAAGAAGCAGGATCAGTGTATTTCTGAGTCCTGTGCCTCTTTGCCGCAGTTGGGTGAGTGGGGCTGACAAATCCCTGGGGGAGGCAGGAGAGAGAGGTGAGGGCGAGCAGGACAGACAGACAGACGTGTCTGTGCACGCAGGCTCTGGGGGACAGCTCAGCTGCACTGTCCTCATCCCTCTCCCAGAGCAGACTCCCCACCTGGAAACTGCTGGATCTGGTGCCACTGGTCACGTCTGCAAAGAGCCACCGCTGGGGTGGGTGCTGGTGTCCTCATCCCTCTCCCAGAGCAGACTGCCCACCTGGAAACGCTGCTGGCTCTGGTGCCACTGGTCACGTCTGTAAAGAGCCACCACCGGGGTGGGTGCTGAGCAGGACAGGGCTCAACCTCCTGAAAATCTCCTTTGGATTGGAGATTTGGGGATTCTCACCATGCTGGGGTTGTACACGGGTGGGCTGCTGCTTCCCAGGACTCAGGCGTTGCCCGGCTTTGGGTCAGTGGCCCGGGCACGGGGCTGTGGCTGGTGCTGCCGTGCCAGGCGCTGTGCCAAGAGCCAGCACGAGCAGCTCTGCCCATTTTCCCTGGTAATTGTGAGGGAGCCCTTCCTGCACAGACACAGATATGGGGCCTTCATCTGCTCACAGCTTAACATCTCAGGGGACCTTCAGTGTTGCCAGAGAGATGGGGCTGCATCATTTTTATTTTTAATAGAGTGCGAATAAGGCGATATCACTGCCAGGGAGTCCCAAGGGCCTGGAGACCTGATGGCAAATAAAAGAAGCCTCTGGATATGCAGTGCTGGAATTTCTGCTTGGTTTCATGTCACACTTTTGTGCAGCTTTCTTTTTTTTTTTTTTAAAGCCAATCTCCTGTTTCCTGAAGGGGCTGTATTTAAGATACAAGTGCATGCTTGTGGCTGGAGTGGGTATTGCTGAATTTGGCCGCAGCTTTTGTGCTTGCTCGTGGGCATGCAGCCCTCTGAAAAGTCAAAGATGGTGAGGAAAACATGGAAAATCTCTTCCTTGCTTCATCCAAAATCACTGAGGATTTCTTCACACCTCGGGCTGTGTTAACAGGCCTTTTTCCCAGGTCCCCACCTTTGCCTCAGCCCATCACGGTGCATGAAGGTGGGTCCTTGAACCCTTCCCTGCTGCTCCTGTTTGCTTTGCTTCATGCCACGACATGCCAGGTGCCCTGCCTGTGGTTTGCTGCAAGGGGAAGGACCCCCTGGCTGGCCCAGGCAGCGTCCCAGTGTTTGCAGAGATCAGTCCTGGCTCCATCCCTGCTCACGTCTCCTGCCTGGAGCTGGGCGTGGGATCTGCAGCGTGGTGGGGAGATGGATGGGGGTGGGGGGG
>NW_008614722.1:0-919 GCF_000691845.1 Merops nubicus | reverse complement strand
AAATCCACACTTCTGAACCCAAAATCTACCTTTTCAACCCCAAATCCGCTCTTCTCAACCCAAAATCTGGCCTTTGAACCCCAAATCCACCCTTCTGAACCCAAAATTCACCATTTCAACCCCAAACTCTGCTCCTTGAACCCAAAATCCACCTTTCTGAACCCAAAATCTGCCCTTTGAACTCAAAATACACTTTTCTGAACCCAAAATCTGGCCTTTGAACCCCAAATCTACCCTTCTGAACCCAAAATTCACCATTTCAACCCCAAACTCTGCTCCTTGAACCCAAAATCCACCTTTCTGAACCCAAAATCTGCCCTTTGAACTCAAAATACACTTTTCTGAACCCAAAATCTGGCCTTTGAACCCCAAATCTACCCTTCTGAACCCAAAATTCACCATTTCAACCCCAAACTCTGCTCCTTGAACCCAAAATCCACCTTTCTGAACCCAAAATCTGCCCTTTGAACTCAAAATACACTTTTCTGAACCCAAAATCTGGCCTTTGAACCCCAAATCTACCCTTCTGAACCCAAAATTCACCATTTCAACCCCAAACTCTGCTCCTTGAACCCAAAATCCACCTTTCTGAACCCAAAATCTGCCCTTTGAACTCAAAATACACTTTTCTGAACCCAAAATCTGGCCTTTGAACCCCAAATCTACCCTTCTGAACCCAAAATTCACCATTTCAACCCCAAACTCTGCTCCTTGAACCCAAAATCCACCTTTCTGAACCCAAAATCTGCCCTTTGAACTCAAAATACACTTTTCTGAACCCAAAATCTGGCCTTTGAACCCCAAATCTACCCTTCTGAACCCAAAATTCACCATTTCAACCCCAAACTCTGCCCCTTGAACCCAAAATCCACCTTTATGAACCCAAAATCTGCCTTTTGAAATCAAAATCCACCTCTCT
>NW_008614721.1:0-234 GCF_000691845.1 Merops nubicus | reverse complement strand
GGTATGCATGTGTCACGAACCGATGATGGAAAAATCACTGATTTGCGAGGTTGCGACAATCTGCCCCTCCAAATAGAGGGGCTTCAGGTGAGAGGTAGTATTTGTCTCCTAAGGGTAGGTTGAAAATACCCTTTTTTTACGATCACAAATTACCACTGAGATCAAAGGTCATTGAACAAACAGCTTAATTTATTTAGAAATAACACTAATCAAAACTTAAGGTTCAAGAAAGGA
>NW_008614720.1:0-17956 GCF_000691845.1 Merops nubicus | reverse complement strand
TGTTAATGAAGATGTTGAACAGGACTTTACCCACCACTCATCTCTGGGGGACTCCACTAGTGACAGGTCTCCAGCTGGACTTGGCACCATTGATCACCACCCACTAGGCTCTATTGTGCAGCCAGTTCTCAACCCACCTCACTGCTTGTTCTTCTCTCTCATTTCCTGAGCTTGCTCAGGAGGAGGTTATGGGGGACTGTGTCAAATGTCTTGCTAAGTTCAAGGTTGCCTACATCAGCTGGTCTCCCTGCATCCACCCATTCAGTCACCACATTGTAGAGTGCTATCAGATTAGTAAACATGATTTCCCCTTGGTAAATCCATGCTGACTAGTCCTGAGAACCTTCTTCTCTTCCATGTGTGCAGAGATGACCTCCAGAAGGAGCCTCTCCATGATTTTTCCAGGGATGGAGGCAAGGCTGACTGGTCTGTAGTTTCCAGAATCCTCCTTCTTGCCCTTTTTGAAGACTGGAGTGATATTGGCTTTCCTCCAGTCTTCAGGCACCTCTCCCATTTGCCATGATTTAGCAACACTGATGGAGAGTGGTAGAGTGGTATCATCAGCCAGTTCCCTCAATACTTTTGGGTGCATCTCATCAGGGCCCATGGATTTATGCATATTCAATTTCCTTAACTGATCACTAACCCAGTCTCCATTGACTAGCAGAGAGTCTTCCCCCTTCCAGGCTTCTTTTTCCTTGCAGCCAGGGTCTGAAGTTCTCGAGGGCTGGTCTGAGGGTGTAAGACCAAAGCAAAGAAGCCATTCAGCAGCTCTGCCTTCTCTGCATCCTCAGTGACCAGGGCTGCCGCCTTGTTCAGCAGTGGGCCCACACTTCCCCTAGTGTTCCTGTTACTACTGATATATTTGAAAGAGACCTTTTTGTTCTCTTTTACTTCCTTTGCTAGTTTTAGTTCTAAGAGGGCTTTGGCATTTCTTACTGCCTTCCTACATGTCCTGACTATCTCCCTATATTTCTCCCAAATGACAAGTCCCTTCTTACATGAGCTATACACTTCTTTCTTCAATGAGATTTCTTTCAGAAGCTCCCTGCTCATCCATGCAGGTCTCTTAGCCCATTGACCCTTTTTTTTTTTACGCATGGGAACATACCTACCTTGGGCTTGGAGGAAGTGGTATTTAAAAACTGACCAGCTTTCTTGGGCCCCTTTACCCTCCAGAGTCTTAGCCCATAGGATTCCTGCAAGCAGATCTTTGAAAAGTGCAAAGTCAGCCTTGCAGAAGTCCAGGGTTATAATCCTACTTATTGTCCTGCTTCCACCTTGTAAAATACTAAACTCCACCATGTCATGGTCCCTGTATCCAAGGCTATTCCCAACCTCAATGTCCCCAACCAGTCCTTCTTTATTCGTTAATACAAGGTCTAGCAGTGCACCTCTTCTCGTCAGCTCTTCCACTACCTGCATCAAGAAGTTATCATCAATGCACTGCAAGAGCCTTTTTGACTGAACATGTCTAGCTGTATGGGAGTCCCAACAAGCATCAGGATGATTCAATTCTCCCATGAGTACCAAGGAGTGTGTTCTAGAGGCTACTTCCAGCTCTCTGTAGAAGGCCTCATCAACATCTTCTTCTTGGTTTGGTGGTCTATAGTAGACTATGACAAGAGTATCACTCCGCTTTTGCATGTCCCTTAATTCTTACCCACAAGCTTTCAACCTGTTCCACTGCTCCCCACAGACAGAACTCAATACATCTCAGTTGCTCTCGTGCATAAAGGGCAACACCACTGCCTCTCCTTGTTGGTCTGTCTCTCCTAAACAGTGTATAGCCATCCATGACAACATTCCAGTTGTGGGAGCTGTCCCACCATGTTTCAGTGACTGCGATTATATCACAGTCATGCAACCTAGTGCAGACCTCCAACTCCTCCTGCTTGTTCCCCATACTCCATACATCGGTATATAAGCCTTTCAGAGGAGGAGTTAACCCACCAGTTGTCCACCTCAAGTGGGACAGTAGGCTCCAGATTGTCCTTAGGCACATCTCTCATGATCCTGGTGTTATCCCTTTCCCCCTTGCAGGCTTCCAGGCTGCAGACTGTCCTTGGGCACATCTCTCATGAGCCTGGTGTTATCCCCCCATCCCCTTGATGACGGGTGCTGGCTGATTGCATCTTGGCAACACCCCCAAGCTGGGTAAGCAATCATCCTCATCATTGCTTCCAGTTGCAGAGCCTCATATCTGTTCTGCAAGGACACCTGGGAGGGTGGGGTAGTTGCAGAGGAGACACACCTGCTGCACTGGGCAGGAACTTGCTGCCATTGCCGTCTGTCCTTTGAGTCACTGTGTTCTGTTGTATTTTTTCTCCTTAACACAAGAATGATTGAACATTCATTCTGTGGCCCCTCTGACCAAAATTAATATCCTTGTGGATATTCTGTCTTCCTAGTTTTTGAATGAAATTTGGGACAACTTGTTCTGAAGGTGTTATAACTATATATTTAATAAATAATTTTGGATTCCGTTCACAAAACATTACCTCCTTGTCAATAACTACAACACTTTTAACAGTCACCTAGGTTCTTTTTGTAGTTACTAAAGGAACCAAAAGGCAATTCAACTGTTATGAGTGATGTGATCTGAGCCAGGGTTTTAATCCTTCAGCAGTAGTTTAGCCAATAAGTACTCGTGTAGCTAATCAGAATTAGCTGAGGTAAAACCCTATCATACCAGTCATTCTGTCCTGCTTCCTACAGAACTTACCAGGTAGTTAAAACATCCCAACACCAATAATTCCTACCCTTCACATGATTCTACCAGTTTCTCAAATAAAACTGTATCTTCCATCCCTTATAGAGTTTCCAATGAACTCTTGATATACAGTAATTTATTAATTTTCTTCTCAAATATCTATCACTCTATATTTTAGATTCCAGAGGATGTGTATTTGGTCCTGATATACAAGGGAAACACTAGTCATTTATGAGGTCATCAAGGTCCTGTGTGACCCATTAATGGACTTCTTGTTCTTCATTATTTTGTGTGAACTTCTTTTCTTTATAGTTGTCTTTAGGCTTTTGTTTACACTATTACATTAATTACAGATAAAGAAGTCTAATTGTGCTCTTCTTCCATCCTTATTATATAAATGAATGCTGATCTGTCATTTCCTTCTGCTCTCATAACGTTGATTACAAACATGTCTGTCATCACCTCTATAACTTCATTTCCACTGTATTGTATTTCCTCATTCAAGACTTCCTCTCACATTCACAAGGACAGATTTCTTCTTCTCACTTGCTCAGCTTTTCTAAATGTAAAATCTATAAAATTCTATTGCCTGAATACTTTGGTATCTGTCTATGACATTTCCTTTATGCTTCATATATATCCATAAATACTGAGCATGAAGTAATACGTAATTTATGTCATGTGATGCTATGTTATTGTTGCATAAAGAGGGGTACAAGTTTGAATACACGGCTGAGGGAGGCTCTCCCATTGAGTCATGAGGTTCGGAGTGGATACCTCTGCTTTCTAGACTTCCTCTCGGGGAGTTGCCTAGGTGTGACTAAATTCACTCTTAGTTCCAGACCTGTTCACCTTTTTGTGACTAAGGATGATATGTGTGTAGTCACTTACTAGAGTTAACATTTGCCTGTTTCAAAGCCCTGCTAAGGACTTTCACTGAGATAGATCCACAAAGTTGCAAAGATAGGTAATTTATTAAGACGACAGATGTAATAATTTTGGAATTGCCATCGTACTTCAAAAATTGAGCTCAATTTAGTAATATCTGGGTAACACTTGTCAGAGGCACAATTCTTACCAAAGAGGTGTCCCTGCTTGGGGAGGAGAGAGGTTCAGGCCCATTGACCCATATAGATAGTTGGAATTCTCTTTCTCAAAAAGAGAGCATTCTAATGACTAATTTTATACCTATCAATGAGATTGGATTGAGACATACCTTGCATGCTGATTGGCTCCTAGCAGGCTAAAGATGCTGTTCTTTAAGAGAGGTGGGGAAGGAAAGCCAACACTTGCTACAGATGTATACTCGTCCGATTTTGTTGGTATAACCTCTGACAATTTGGCCTTCTGGCTTACCCCAGCAGCTGCAGTAATTGGACTGGGTGGTAAAAATTCCAGAGTGCCAGGCTGTAAAACTTCCGGACACCGGCTGTGTCTTGGCCAGATAAGCAAACGGCTCATCCTCCTGCCCGTGCTCATTGCCAGGTAACTGATAAGCATGCTAATTAGCCCGCATTCGTGCCCAGGGCTGGCTGCTCAGGGCTGGTGCAACATAAGCACAATAATTGGCCCAGATTCCTGTTGCACTGCAATTTTTCTACAGTTATGTCATTCTATTAATTATATATTTAAATATATATGGAAATATACTTTTTGCCTTATCTTTACTTTTTTTTACCCTTTTCCCCTGTTTTTCTAAAATTCCATGCCATGTTCAGTAATTTTTTCACATCTTAAAATTTGGAATTCTTGAACAGACTATTCTATGCTTGTTTTAGATACTGAAAACAGTAGGAATGATTAGATTTAGATGACTTTTTTGCACAGGCCTGTTTAGTGTTAAGTGTTCTGAGTGTGAAGAACTAGTTTATGAATTAAATGTTTTCATGCACTTTTGAAATAAAACATTCTCATTTCAGGCAACTGAAGCACAATAATTCAGAAATAAGCCTACATCCTTAGATAATACTTCAATTCAAGGTAAAAGCTGAAGCTGTTTGGTGTGATTCTACTGATGACATTAATATATGTCATTGTTCAGAAGTCATTAGAGCTGTTAAAATAAATGGAAAAGTCAAAGAGACATAAGAACAATTCTTGTCTTAAGATTAATTCTTTTGATTTTGAATTTAAAACTTTTTCAAGTTATTTTAAAAAAGTTTCCTGACTTAATGCTGTGCCCCAAGGAGCTTTTGACAAAAGCTTAGAAGATATCCTCTGAAGATTTCACTATATAATCTAAAATTAGATAATTTGGAAACATTTTCACAAATTGGTCACAAAAGAAAACAAAATGAAGAGCTGTCTTTTACAAGTACTGATTCATCTATAATTTTTTTTTTTTTTTTCTCCACAAAAACCTAGAATCAATATGGTATGGCACTTTTCTGAAGCAAAAAAAAAAATCTACAAAAAAAAAGAACTTTCTTATCTTGTAGGGCACCACTTTATATATATATATATATATATAAGCTAATAGTTTTATGCAACTGTTTTTTTCCTAAAGAACAGATGCACTGTGCCAGTAAAATCTATGTCCTAATTCCTCATCACAGGTAGCTTAAAATGCTATAAATAAAGGAAATGTTAAACAATGTAAGAGGTGCTAGCTTCTGTCATGCACTGGATTCAGAATGTATTTGAGGCACATAATAAAAGATTCATATAATATGTTCTGTAAATGGCTCCCTTAGCCACTTCACAACAGGTAATTTTTTCATCCATATAGCATCAAAGTGCTTCATTTTCCCCAACAAGTCACAGTACATTAATTAACTCTATAATTTTCTTACCTCATTTGTTAGTTCCTGACATTTAATACTGAGAAATTTTAGCAGAGAATTATAATAAACCACAATTTGTTTACAGTATACCTTTAGATTTGATTATATACGTTAATTTCTTATCTAAGTATATACAAATTTCCCTTGATCAAAACCAAATATGTACTTTAAACTTTAGCATCAGCTAATATATTTATATACACACATGCACATACAGCTATGATGATTTTAAACCCCAGAAATCTACTATTTATGTTCTTAACTTTAAAAATTATTACCTTAAAAGTTAGAAAATCAGAAATAAGTGTATGGATTTAATTTCATCCATGTATTCTTTAGGTTTTTAACTTATTTACATAATTCCTTTACAATACTATCTTTATGAGACCATAATTTTCATATTTAATAAAAGATATCTGCCTTTTTCTGTGTAGAAATAAAATTGTTCCATATGTGAATCTTGATAGTATAGATTATCTATTATCTAGGAGAAAAAGTGTCCCATTGTTACTGAATCTTAAAGTTAAGTGTTTAGAGCCAGGACGCTATAGTGCTATAAATGATCTTTTCTAGTTAGTCAAATATTGCATATTAAGTTTGCATTTGTTGCACAGTTCGCACGTAATACAGTGTTGGACATTGAAGTTCTAACAAACTTGACATTTGTGCTTGGTAATTTAATGAATAATTTCTTGAAAATCTATTAAAGAGACCACAGTCGAGATATTTGCTAAAACGTTATATACACAGATTCCTCTGAAGTGAGTCTGAATCAGCTGTAGAGCAGTCCACATGTCTAACAGTACGGTAAATGAAGCCAAGGAATATTTCCAGACAATGGAACTTGATTGTCTTAAAATTGAGATAATATTCACATTTGTAATATGGATCCCAGTATTGGATCTTCAAGCCTTCAGTTCATAAATTAAAGAATACTTTTAATCTTAGTCATCAAGTGCACAGATCTAAAAAATTACCTGTTCAGACCTTAAATAAAACAAAATCTGAGTACTTCTGCTCAGCAGGCCGATGACCTGGAATTACCTAAAACTCAGTAAACACATCCCTGTTCCCTAGTTCTAGCCATCTGATCTTCTTTAGAGCATATCTATCTCAACAGATGGATATCTACATCCTGCTTGAGTTACAGGAAGAAATAACAAACAGCTAGACAGAGGAAAATTGCATTCTCTCAGGGGCCCAGTTTATTAAGAAGTGATTAGCTGCAATCTCCAGCATGCCAGAAGATTCAGAACATTTCAGAAATTAAATCAGTACTATACTTGCTGAAAATGTAGTTCCTTGTAGCCAGCTTTTCGTAATGACCTAGTGTTTAGAGCCTCCACTCAAGAAGTAGGAGGGCAGAAAATTCAGTGCTCTTCCTGGCTTCAGACCTCTCCAGATTCTTTAAATATTTTTTAAGCACTTTCCCAAATGTTTTGTTAGCTTGTTGTATTTCCAAATTTAAAGTCTTTTAATTCAAAAGTAAGGGCAACCCAGGGACTAGAAACTCTGAAAATTTGACCTCTGAACACATGGATATACTGACTGCTACTACTACATTAAATGTTCTTGTTGCCTTTTGCTTATTCAGCATTTTGCCCCATGAACCCTTTTTTTTTTTTTTTTTTTTTCCTCCTTATCTAATTGCACAGCTCCAGAAAGGCATGGAAGAAGAATCAGGGGTCAGTAGTGAAAATGGTCTAATATGTAATATACTTCTCCTGGGAACTGCCTGATTAACTTTACCTCAACCAGCAGAAGTTTTAAAACCGATCTGTCATGGGTGACTTTTTAGCTCGCAGGCTGTTAGATGTGAGACAGAAACCATCCATAGCTCCTGCAGCTGTGTTATTTTGAAAGCTGCAATAATTGAATATTTGTGTTATGCATTAAATGAACTGTCTGAAGACTTCCTGGGCTGAAAGATTACCAGAGATTACTTAAAAATCCAGAGATTAGTAAACACCAGAGATTACTTAGATTTCCTTAAGGTTTTGAGAATCCTTAAGATTACATGAAAGGTAGCCCATGTCTCAATAGAAGCCTAAACTTCATCTACTCATCTGTTTTCTTTTGATGAAGCTTTTGAATAGGATGCAGCTGAAACGATATAAACTTAAAAACTATCTTCTGAATTTAAAAAAAAAAAAAATCCAAACAAAAACCAATGGCTGGATATTGTCACACAACATATAGCATCTCAGTTTGAAAAGTTAGTTTGAAAAAGTACAAATCAACAAAAAATGAGATCTTACATTAGGAAATTTGGGTTTCCCTCCATATTATGTGATGCAATTTGGGTTTCCCTCAGTGTTATGTGATGCTGTCAGTACCACAGTCAACATGTGAGATTCTGCACATATTATGACAGCAAAAAGTACACTCATAAATACTGACATAATGAATATTGCACATACACATTGGAACACATAACTGAGTAGAAATAAATGAAATCTGCTCACTTGCTGAGGGGAACTGATTAGATAACAGTTTTCTTTCATTTGTTTTTTAAAATATTTCATCTAAAAAATAAACAATAATTCTTGTACTTCACAACTTTTTTCCTAAATTAGCAATGATAAATGAAAATTAAATCTGTTCATAAAAGAACAGAAAACAAGAACATACGTTATTTACACTATTGCACTATAATTTTGCCAGCTAAACTGCTTAAAGCACTGTTGTTTTAGTACTAAACCAATAAATTATAATTTCATATTTGCATTTTTAGTACCTTGGAGATTTCCCCTCAAAGACGTTAATTATTGTGCTGTACAAATGTGAAATCAGAGCGTGAGATTTCTGTACAATTTCCTTACAATTCTGATATGAATAAAAAGACAGTGGATGATAAAGATAGTCAAAGTGTGCTGGTCTTGGTTGGGATAGTGTTAATTTTCTTCATAGTAACGAATATGATGCTATGCTTTGGATTTGTGCTGAAAATAGTGTTGATAATGCAAAGATGTTTCAGTTACCGCTGAGCAGTGCTTATACAGAGCCAAGGCGTTTTTTGCTTCTCACACCACTGCCCCAGTGAATAGACTGGGGATGCACACAACATTGGGAGGGGATACAGCTGACCCCAACTGACCACAGAGATATTCCATACTATAAGTCATCACACTCAGCCTATAAAACTGGGGGAAGAAGGAAGGGAAGGACATTCATATTGACAACATTTGTCTTCCCAAATAACCGTTATATGTGATGGAGCCCTGCTTTCCTGGAGGTGGCTGCCAAAACAAAAGTTTTGATGAAGTATAGGATTAAATTTTCACATATTCAAAGAAGTCAAGATTTGTTAGGTATCTATTTTTAATCCTAAGCTCTTCTTTCAAAACTCAGATTTCCCAAAACACATACTAGACCCTTCCATTAATATTATAAAAAGTGATTAAAAAAATTAGTTAAGTTACTTATTCTTTTTAAAACGTTACTAGTACAAATTCAGAATGGAAAAAATATACTCTCTTAAATCTTGTATTTATACTATAATATAGTCTTTGTGCCCAGACATCCTTTCCCAAACAAATCCATAGCCTAAACCTCTCTTTTTTTCCTCTATAAAGTAAAAGGCAATTTGGATTAGTATTTTTTCTCTTTTTGTCATGTTTATTTCCTTCTATACTCACAGCTTTCTAAAATTTTGAGCACCCTGATGTGTGTGACTTCACAAACATACACTGGAGATCTGCAGAGCAAGGGCAGATATATTTTCTGAATTTAATTCTGTGTACAGAAGCTGGTAGATAATATGTTTTCTAATCAAGTTAGTTACTACACGTGAGATTCAAACAAGAACCCAGGTGCATAAGGTCAGGCCAGTTTGCTTGCCTGTATCTATCTGAATCCTTAAAGGTTTGGATCTATGATATAAACCAAGGTAGTACATAGAATGCAATATCATAATTTAAATTAACTTGGGACATTAAATTCTGTTCATTGTAATTTTTAAGTGACATGATGCTTCTATATTAAGTAGAGTGTATTGGAATCAACGAATCAGATGGTCCTCTGCCTAAGCCATGAGGGAACGTTCGTGGTACTGAATACTGCAGAAATTATGCCAATGGCTGCTATGTGCCTTTGCAATCTACTTACAGTGGAAGCAACATCCCATCTTCCTTATGACTGCTTGAAGCAGATCATATGCTCTTTCTGTTGTTTAAACTCTATTACTGTGCTTGAAAGACAAATTATATATTTTAACATTACAGAATCATTATAAAATAAAACTACAAACTGTACCTGGAGGAAGCTGGAACCTCTGCCTCCTGCTCTGCGACTCTGAACAGCCTGCTGGAATACCAGGTATTCTCTCCCTCTTTCTCTCTCTGCCATTATGGCATGGAAATGGAATGCCTTGCATGGGAAAGAGATGATAGCAGAGTATCTGATTATTTCATTCATTATGATTAATGAATCTATGAGATGTGAAAACTGGTTCAGAGTCCATGCAGAGAGAGAAGAAAATAGTTACTCGGGGTCTCTGTAAACCCCCTCTAGCAGTTAGCTGTTTAGTTATTTCAAAATATGGTGGAGGAGTATACAATTAGGAGAAAGTACTGAAATATAAATATAAAGGTGTATGGTTAGGACTCTGAAGTGCTTAATTCTTACTTTTGCCATGTTTAGGTACCTAACCCATGGTTTCAAGGTCCACTAGAGGAGTTGGCTGCTAAAGAAATGACATTTTTAGAATTTCAGCTTTATTTGCCTTTGCTTTTTAAAACTGTCTTCCTAAGACTTTGTTTATAGAAAGTGTTGGAAAAAGCCTTCAAATCACTATGAAGGCATTGCTATGTTTCTATAGCACAACCAAGAGATCCGCAAGAATGTAGTCACTATTAAACTCTTGACAATACCTGGTTAATAATTAATTTCTTTCTCCATGAAGCAGAAAGTTTTAGTTGCAATTATTGCTAACATATTTGCAAAGTTCTTAATTAACCAGCATAAGTCTGTAATGATATGATCAAGAGTATTAACAATGCTGATAATTTCTGTGAATACTCACATTTGATAATACGACTTTGTGCAAGCTTTTTTATGATCAAAAAGAATTAAGCTTTGTTACTATCCCTGCAATTTATACTATGATCAATTTAGGAGTTCAGATCAGTTAGCTGATTTCCACAGTGCTTTTAAACTTTATCTCAGCTAACATTTCCTCATAATACAGACAGCAGAGAGCAGAGTGGGAGAAATGGCATCAATTACAAAAACAGAGTACAGTAGAAAAGCAGACAATTTGGTCCTTATAAAGAATTTTCAATAGCCACAGACACTTTAGAAGCCAACTTTCTGCAGTTCTCCAAATACATTGTAGATCTTGTCATTTGCTTTGGGCTGGGCAAATAATCTTATCTATTTGTGTGTGTGTTTGTGTTTTTGTGGTTTTTACCAGAGAACAAATGTAGACAGTGACAGATGGATTCTGTACTTCTCTATTTGAGAAACAGTAAGATTACGTGATTTTTTTCTCCATAGGAAAATGGAAATGCCTAATCAAAAATAAATAACGCAAAAAAAAGATAACTACTTACTTTCTTAGGGGGTACAGACACATCCAATTATATCACATATCTGTTGCTGATGTCTTGCCAAAAACCCACAAAATATAAGCCAGATCAGGAAATGCAAGCTGTATCTGTTAATCTAGAGCCTTGTCATATAGTATTGTTGTTGCTAGTAGCAGTCTATGAACTTTAAACCAAGATTGCAAGGATCAGGACTCGGGTTTGTCAGGCTTGCTCTTTCTGAATTGAGCAGTATCACCAAGTCCTTCTTCAAAGAGCTGCTCTCAACACATTCATTCGCCAGTCTGTACTGATAGTGGAGAGTGCCCTGACCCAGCTACAGCACCTAGCACTTGTCTTTTGAACTTCATAAGGTTCATATTAACCCAGTTCTCAGGCTTGTCTAGGCCCCTCTGGATGCCACCCTTCCCTCAAGTGTATTGTCTGCACCACTCAGCTTGGACTCATTTGCAAATTTGCTGAGACTGCACATAATGCCACCACCTATGTCATTAATTAAGATTTTAAATAATATTGGTCCCAGTACAGACCCTTGAGGAACACCACTCATTGTTTTCCATTTGGTTGTTGAGCCATTGATTGTAACTTTGGATGCAGCCATCCATCCAATTTCATCAAATAGTCCATTCTTCAAACACATATCTCTTCAACATTGAGGTAACAATGTTGTGGACAACCACTACCAAAATTCTTACGGAAGTCAAGATGGATGATATCAGTTGCTTTCCTCTTGTCTACTGGTACAGTTCACTCCATTGTAGAAATAATACAGGGTGGAGGAATACAGGCCCAATATGATAGCAGAGTCCTTGAAAAGTGCAGAAAAAGGATGCAGCATAGAGTAGTACAAGCATGTCACATAGGCTTTTCACTAGACACCCCTTGACTATAAACAACTTAGCTAAAATCCATTAAAGAAATACAAACCTGGAGCTCAACGAAACTGATTCTGGGGGCAACAAGAACACAAAACACGTACTTAACATAAATAAAATTAACTGTATTAGCCAGCTTGGATGTAACTTGGAGCTGCAGGCCACTGCAGAAAGAGCAGGCTATGAAACATATGAAGATGACTCCAAGTGGACTGCAGAAAGAGAAGGAAGAAACTATCAACAAGAACGCCATATCTGTCTGTCTTGGCAAAGGACTCCAGTTGCTAAAAATTCCTGGCAACACTCCACCATATACAGCAACACTAGAAAAAATGTAGGATACAGAAGCAGGGCAAAGGTGAGGATAACACCAGGAGAAGGAGTAGAAGCTGAGAATTGTGTATTTAACAACAGAAATCTATTATTATTTTTTATTTTACTGTAATACTTATCTAAAAATTAGTAGATTTCAAGTATACTAACAAAAAAATCTTTGTTTTATATGTATATGAAGTGTTCTTTCTCTTGGTCCATAAACAAGATTTTGAGAATAACAACCTATGCGAAAGATGTCCATAAGCCTCTCTCATTCTAGCATTAAAATTCTTGTGGGTAATTTTAGAAATGTGTTTCAGCATCTCTGTTCTTTACAGGGCACACAAGCATAGCAGAAAATCTGGGAGTGGGAGAATGACTGGATTCGTCAGGAATACAGGAGAGAATAGCTTTGCTGTTTGCAGAAGGAAGAGCCACTACATGTACTGGAGAGATATTGGATAGCTATGTAAAGGTTTTCCAGGGGTGATTTTACATGCACCTCAGTTCCAGAAAAGACTCAAATTCCCAGCATATACTCAGTGAGTTTCTTTCTGAACTGAGTTTAGCCTTATACCATGTCACTCTGGTGCCTGCACCGCAGTTACTCTCTTGATTTACACTGTGGTAACTGAGATTACAGTTTGCTCCAGTGCTTAAAGCAAACATTTAAGTGGAATTTAGCATGAAGGAATAGATTCAAGTGACATCCAAAATATCATCAATGTTATGCAAGCAAAAAAAGCAACAGTTAACAAGCCCAGTGGAGCAATAATAAACTGGGACTTGACGTTACTCTGTTGTCTCCGGGCTGTTGGCTTGTGCAGTACAGAGCACTAACTGTCCATTCACTGAATTTTGTCAGTCTGATTATCTTTTTTCACCTGCAGGGACTATCCAGTGTAACAAGGCCTTAGAAAAAGATCATCGTTCTTTTAGCCTTTTACAGTAATTGAAGAGACAGCTTCTAGATGGTTTAACCCCAGTGCCCTTTTATGAGATGAATATGTGGATGCTATTTGGTCTCTGGAGTAGTTTGTTGCTCTTTTTCTTCTGTTCTGTTTTTTTGTTTTGTTTTGTTTTTTTTGTTTGTTTTGTTTGTTTCTTTTTGTTTGTTTGTTTTTTCTTATTATTGTTGTTGGCTTGGTTTGGTTTGTATATTTTTATCCATATATTATAATTCAAAGACCCAAGCTTCCTGAAAAATCATTACTTCATTACTCTTTTCCATAACTGTAATTTTAATCATTCTAACATTCCTTTTAGTCTTTGTTCCTCTTTACAGCTTATCACACAAGATGGAAAATATAAACACATAATAACACTTACCAATCATCATCTAACATGGAACATCTGTATCTGTTAAATTATACTGTGTCTGTGCAACAATCTTATTCTAGAATATAGACCATAGACCAGATTATAAATACCTTGACAGACAAAACATTTATCTACAGGCTTTAGTCAGAGTGGCCTTATCAGTTTCCAATTAACAGTGATTCCTCCAAGGGCCCTCAAGTGATACAGCTTTAACCTAACTTCAGTCTCAGTGAACAAGTCTCCGTTGCAGCTCCTGAATTAATTTACTTACTTGTATTTTTGTACTGTTACTTATCAGGACCTTGCCCTCTTGATTTCCATGCTTACATTTTGTCCTGTCTTAGTTTTATCTATGCAACTATTACTGGGCCTTGCTCTTTATTAGGTTGTCTTAAAGACTTCAGCAATGCTTTGCTCACTGCCCTGGGTTTGTTCAGGATAGGGTTAATTTTCACAAGAGACTGCAGCTGGGAGAGGTAAACACCAGAACCAGCAAATGGGGTATTAATGACTATTAATGGTCACGTTATTTAAATACATGCATTGATTAGCCCACTCATGATCATAGAAATCATCAAATCAATCACAGAATGGTTTGGGTTGGAAGCGACCTTTCTTACAGGCCTCCTTTCTACACTGAAAAGCCAAAAAAAAAAAAAAAAAAAAAAAAGGCCCCCCCCAAGCCTCTTCTTCTCCAGGATAAACAATCTCAAATGTCTCAGCCTGGTTTTTCATAGAAGAGGTGTTCCAGCCCTATGACTACTTTTGTGTCCCTCCTATGGACCTGCTCTAACAGGTTGTTGTGGTTTAGACCCAGACGGAGGCTAAGCACCATGGGGCAAATCATTCACACACATCCTCCTGCCCCCCAGTAGGATGAGAAGGAGAGTAGGGAGACAGGGTGAAACCCCATGGACTGAGGTAAGGAGAATCTAACAGAACAATGCAGAAGTAGTAACAACAATAGCAGTGATGAAACAATATATAAAGTGAGTAATATAGAACAAACCATCCAACTGTATAACCTATGCCAGAGACTTGCTGCAGCCTCAATCACCAAAGCCTACCCTTTGTCCAGCCTCCCTCAGACCTTATATAGCAGGCTTGATGTCAGCATGGCATTGAATTCCCCACTGGTTGGTTCAGTTGGCTGTCTTGAATGTAACCCCTTCCCAGGTCCCAGGAGAAAATAACCCTATCCTAGTGAAGCCCAGGACATAAGTCCACTTATTTCTTATACTGGGGACACAGAGCTGAACACAGTACAGACCGTTGGGCTTTCAGAGAGCGGCCTAGAAGGAGAGAATTACTTCCCTCAAATTGCTAGCCACACTTCTTTTTATGCAGCCCAAGACACAATTGGCTCTCCGGGGTACAAACACACATTTCTAACACTTATCCAATTTTTGTCTGTTAGCATCCACCTACCCATCCCCTGATAAGGGACATCAATGTCTCCTTTACATCATAAAACTTGTTCATCTTCTCCAGGACTCAGAGTGGTAACCTAGAGCTCTTTGGAGCCTCCTAAACTTATGAAAGAATTGTACTGCCTTTGTCCTGTTCCCCTCGTCATTGGGAAGGTCCTTCATAATCCTTTGCAACCTAAATGTGTCGCTTCTGTGCTCTTTTGCAGATCATCGTAGAATCATTCAATTTGTATAACTTCAGAAAAGTGATGTTGAATGCCTTTTGGTATTTTAAGGACAGAAAAAGCCTACAGAAGTGACTGAGTGCATAACAATGGTATTTCGCAGGCAACTTCACTAGGCAAATTGCAATTTTACAGACAATCCTACGGAGGCATATTAACTATTGATGTTGAATGTTGTGGAACAGGTACAGCTGTTTACTTTGCATCAGAAAAAAGAAAGAAACCTGGATTTCCCATTTATTTTGTGGCTTCCCTAACTACTGACCTACAGCATTGCAGTGTTTTGGCTTTCCCAAAGAAATTAATGAAGTTCAGAAGCCTTTTAATATCCTGTGAAACATCTCCTGTCTAAATTTTCATTTTTATTATTTGGGGAATGTCATTAAAAATAAAAATGAATCTGTTCTTTCACTACTTACAGAATTGTTACTGAAGCTAGATAGGAACTCAGAATAAATCTGCAGAAAGATATATATTCTTTTACAATTTGTAGTATATTGTGCTCTTGTGGGGGCTTGGAATAGGTGTACTGACTTGATGTTAAATTACCCAAAAGACATGACTTAAATATATAAAAATAAGAATCAGTGATAATGCATAAGCCACAGTGCTGTACCTCAAGCATGCATTTTCAGGTAGGGTTTTTTCTCTTACTAAATTTTACTTAGCAGTGCATTAAAATGTGTCAAGACTTCTCAGGAGATTAGGGTAATAGATAAGCTTTACAAAAGGATTTAGTTTACTAAAATATGGGTCACAGGTTTTGGAGAGTCTTTGTTTAGAACACTGATGAGTCAGGGCTGTGAGTGTATTCCCCTCAGGTAGATCTTTGATGGCCTGGGCTTGTGGCCAGCTCAGGCATGTGCAGGTGACAGGCTTTATGATGCCTAAGTAGAATTCAGACCCTCTTTTGCTTGAAACTTGCTTTCAAATTCAACATCTTGCCCTTGGTCTCTGTCTGACCAACATGGCAGTTTTGTCTTGAGCCTGGTCTCATATCTCTGACATGACCCCCAAGCTTTGTGTCTTGAGCTTGAACCTGTCCTTCACTACATGTATGCAGGGTGAACACTACACTCTTGCCTGGCCCCAGCTGCTGCCCTTAAGAGTTGCACTGCCCATTTTGCTCATCCGTGCAGGACTACACCTTACTAACCTAGTCACATCCTCACCTGCACTATTGTGAGTCCTACCTACTCCTTAGTCTTCTTTGTTTGCAGAGCAGCTTGACTCTGGTGCTCCTTGGATTAGTTGTGAGGAAGTAGAAACATTAATGCAAGTATAGAAATGAAAAAGCTATATTTCTAGATTTTTCTCCACCCCCTTATAAAACCCCAAACCTGCATATAAATAGAGTATGCCTATAGCATCAAGCTACATAACTGGGGGAAGAAGGTGCAGTCAAACATAATGTTATGTGAATTATTGCATCTAGACCTGTGTAGTGCCTGTCAGCACTGTATATTAAAACGATTTATAAGTATTGATAATCTGAACACTGGCAAAATAAGACTTCATCAATTATGTAATTTAGAAGAAAAACCGTGTTGATATTGCTTCTCCCCATCACTCTTTGCTTCCCAATAAGCATTCCTTCTAAGAGTTGTACCTGTATGTCTAATTAGTTGTTCATGCAACTGGTAAACAATACAAAAAATTATAGTGTATTGCTAAAGTAGATTTTTTCCATCTCTGTTAGCAGGTTTTCTATCCTCGGTTGAACATTTTGTGATTTTATTTCTATTTTCTTAGAAAATTTCAGTTTTCTTAACTTAAATGTAAACAGCTTTATTTTGAAAATAGAAATGTGGTTTTGGAGTTTTCTGGTTTTATGATAATCTTTGCAGTATTTCTGTTAGTTATCTGGTGTGCTTTTGAAAAAGAGTCCTCTGCTAGGAGCTGATTAACTTCCACTATTGTCTTTCTGTTTTACACAAATAGAGGGAAGGAGACAATACCTGTACTCTCAGACTTCCCATTAAAAGATCCTTAAGATTTACTGACTCTGGGGTTTGCTGTAAGTTTCTTTAAGCATGAAAACAAGACACAGATGATTCTTAGTTTTATGTTTTAATTTTAAAATTTCTTATTAGTTTAAAATACATTTGGATTTACTTGAAATTGGTGTTTGCGTAATTAAAAAAATTAACCGAGGAAGGAGCTATCCAAACCATCTTAGACTTACTATGACTCCTGTGGGAATAATTGACATATAGTACTATTCTGTATATCCCGTTGTTTAATTCGGAAGAATAATAATACTGTAATATAAATAAAATTCAGAAATGTAAGATAATTTGTATTTTCAGATGAGGGTGTCTTCTGCTTACCACTTGCCTGACTAGAAAGGATATTACATTAATGGGCAACACATGAGCCAGATCCCTCCCTCTGGTCCTAATCATTTGCAAGACATCCAAGGTGTCCCACCACTGGAGGAATGAATAGACCACTGTATTCAATCACAACATATAATGTAGCAAAGAAGGGAGAGAGTCGATTCCAAAACCAGGCCATGGGGGAAGGAAGGACCCAGGAGATCAGTCCAATACCAATCGTATAGTAATTGCCAGGAGAAAACCACATAATTATCTTCCTGTGTTAATCTTGTCCCATGTTACTGGGAACTCTATTTGCTGTGAAGAGTCAGAGAGCCCTTCCAAAAGCCAGAAACCCCACACAACAGTTGCACTCTGCAAGCAGAGTCAGCTCTCATAGAAGTTGCTTCTTGCCCCATCTCCAAGGTAATG
>NW_008614719.1:13760-14156 GCF_000691845.1 Merops nubicus | reverse complement strand
CTGGGATTGCCTCCACCCAGATGCAAGTGAAGTGAGCAACCTTCCACCTCTCCAGAGCCAGACTTTAAGCAGTTCCATGAGTTGCTGGAGGTCCACCATCAACTGGGAAACTTCAAACCTAACCTTGACCCAAAGAGACCCACGGAGAGCCAAGGGCAGGCAGGACGTGCTCACAGGAGCTCGATGGCTCTGGAGCCAGAGGGAACATGAGCTGGATGTTGCAGAGAGGGATGGCAACGTGCCCAGGGCAGGAGAAGCCAATAACTGAGAAATTCAATGAGACAACCTCATCCTACCTGACTCCTTCACCTTCAGCTTGGCACAGCCTTGGCTGCTCCAAACACTGCAGGGCTGGTCTCACTCCTGCCGGAGCCTTCTGTGTCATTCTTATGATTT
>NW_008614719.1:4148-13719 GCF_000691845.1 Merops nubicus | reverse complement strand
TGTGTAATTCTGATGATTTTTTTTTTTGAATACAGATTTTTCTGGACTTCCATGCCTTTGAGAAAAACCTGTGCCCAACTTTTACTGCTATTTTAACTGCTTTTGTTGTATAACCAAAGCTTTGAACGTTACAGAGGCATGAGCTCCAGGAATAGCTTGGCTAAGGTGGTTTAAGAAGGGGGTTGGGGCTAAGGTGAATAAAAGCTTGGTCATGCATCATGCTTTGCCTCCTCCTGCATTAGAAAGGGCCCAAGCAAGTACTGGGTCCATTTCCTCAAGAACTGGGTCCATTTCCTCAAGAACTGGGTCCATTTCCTCAAGAACTGGGTCCATTTCCTCAAATCACTCACTAACAGGGTTGCAACCAACCCCCAGCACTTGACCCCTTCACCCCCTATGAAGGATCAGGGTCTCTGTGCCAAGGGTAATGCAGCCAAGCTGGAAAAACAGGTGCCACCACACTCCATTCTCCACGGTGCAGAGGGTGCCACCTCCAGCAGGTCCTTCCCAGCCTCAGCTCCTGCTGTGACACTGATGCCGGCTCAGACTCTGCTTGGAGGTCCTGCTAGAGGCCACAGCTACACTCAGCAGCCAGTGGTGCCTCCTCAGCCTTGGTTTCAAGGCTTCACAGGGGCTGGAAAGAGTCCAGGTCACATAAGATGTTATCCAGGTCCCCCAGACAAGGTTGCCGATAGGTCTGAGGACTTCAGTGGGATTTGGCCCCTCCAAAGCAGGAGCTCTGTGCTCCAAGAAGCAATGCAGACCCTCAGATCCTTCTCTTTGCACCAAGTCCAGCATCCTCCAGGTTTGAGAGGCAACTGGCACCAAAGCAAAGCCTGACAGACCTCATTCACTCACACAGCACCAAGACATCTCTTCTCAGGGCTTTCACACATACCTAAGGTCCCTGAGAGCATTTTAAGCACGCTCCAGGACCTCTCCTCACCTTCCCACCCTGCAATCAGACACTCCAGTAAGGATGACAGAGAAGGGAGAGCAATCCAAGACCTTTGCTCTGCAAAGCAACCCCAGCCCATCTTCCCTGCACGTGGGGCTCAACCCATCCAGGCTGTTGGGCAGTGCAGGAAGGGTCTGAGCAATCAGAACCATGTTTTGGCACCTAAGGGCACCAAGGAGAGAGCTGGGTGAGGTATCAAGGACACCACAAAGTGCCAGAGGAGCCATCACCAAATCCCAGTAAAGGGTTCAGTGACTTCAAGCTTCTGCTACAGTCTTAAGGAGCTTCAGAGTCAAGCACAGCAAAAGACAGGCTGAGGGAAAGGTGTGGAGCAAGTCACTGGTCAAGTCTGGATGATGGGTTTGGAAATCCACCCTGTTATAGTCATAACTGTTCCCTCCAAGAGCAGAACTGGCTTCAGCAAGCCCTCAGGTTTACCAGCAAACTCCTGGCTGCAAGGAAATCATGCCTCATGCTTTGCAAAATGTCAGTGAAAAGGGGAGGAAAAAAAGATGAGAGCCATTTGGATCAAAACTGGAATCACAGCAGATGCCTCCCCGAGCATCAGGGTCTGCAGCAACCTCACCACCTTGACCCCAAGCTGGCCCAAACCATCCCCCTCCCAGTTGAAATGCCCCACTTCTGAGCTGCCAAGGGAAACAGAAGGCTTCAACAAGCAGCTTTTTGCCCTGGCAGAGCCCAGACTCCAGCAGCCTCAGCTCCTCCAGCCAGGAGCCTGTTGCAGCAACCCAGGAGCCAAGCGCCTCCCTCCCGAGCCAGCAGCACTTTGGAGGGCCACGTTCTTTAAGCCATTTCAAAAGATCCCCCCCTTTTCTCCTCCTTTCCTGAGGGGAATTGAAAAAAAATAATCATTATCAACAGGGGGAGAAGAAAAAAAAAGGGAAAAAAAAAGAAGAAATTCCTCCTTTCATTCTCTAAAATGAACACGAGCTCCTCTAAACGCTCATTGTGCTGGGTCGATTTTTCACACACCCTGGAGTCTAACCATGACAAGGGGAGACACAGCAGTGGTTATGACCCAACTTTCTGGCTAATTAAGAAGCTTGTCAAAGAGCAGCTTCTCTCCCTGGAGGAGCCCAGGGCAGGAAATGAGTGACTTGCCACAGCACGTGAGCTCAGCCCCAGCCTTGCTGCTCTCTCAGCTCCTCAGCTGCAAGGTGAGGTGGAAGGGAAGGGTGCCCACCCCTTGCCATGGCACCCAGGACCCACACAGAGCCCCCTCTAAGGTGATTTGGGCAGGTGCTGGGAGGGGCATCAGCACCACACGTGGTCCTGGAACTCATGTTCCCAATTCTGCACTTCATTTGTAGGGTCTGGGGAGGTCTTAGAGCAGCTTTCCAGTACCCAAAGAGGACCCACAGGAGAGATGGGGAGGGATTTCTTATCAGGGTGGGTAGTCATAGGATGAGGGGCACTGGTTTCAAACAGAGGGGGGAGATTTACATTAGATATAAGGAAGAAATTCTTCACCCTGGGGGTGGTGAGACCCTGGCCCAGGTTGCCCAGGGAAGCTGTGGGTGCCCCAACACTGGAGGTGTTGCAGACCAGCTTGGATGGGGCTCTGAGCAACCTGGTCTGGTGGGAGGTGTCCCTGCCCATGGCAGGGGGTTGAAATTACATGACCCTCAAGGTCCCTTCCAACCCAAACCATTCTACAATATCAAACTGTGAGCAGCTGGAAAAGCTCAGAGCTCTTCTTCTGTCAAGTTCCATCATGATTTGAGTTAACACATGCTCAAGAACACCCCAAAAAACATAGAACAGAAACAGATTCAAACTAAACCCTTAAAATCCTTGGAGGGGGAGGAGAAAATCTTGTCACCAGGCTGTTCATACATCCCTGCTGCAACAGCCTGACCAAAGAGCAGCTGCACCCCAGTCCCACAGGTAGTCACCTAAATTCCCTTCCCCCCAAACCTGCTGGGGGGCAGATGACCTTGTTGCCACCCCAAAGAAGCAGGTGAATGCATGGGAAGGCCCCCAGACTGCAAGTGGAGGAGACAAACTAGAGACAGAAGGAAAAAAGCTCAACTGCTCAGGAGAAAATAAGTCTCCAAAGTCACACTAAACTTTTTTTGGGGAAAAAAGAGAAATCGGGTTTCTTCCACCTCTTTCCTTCCAAGTTTTCCAGACTGGAGGAGCAAAAGTGCAAGAGGAGGACTTGAAGGAGCTGGGGGATATGAGACCCTCAGACTCAGCTCTAAACCCAAGCCACACACCCCAACTCTGCTCCAAAAACTCAGGGAAACCCATTTTCTCCAAAACATCTCCTTGTGCACCACGGCGGACTCCTTGCACCCAGGAAGCTGGAGCCAGCACAGCCCAGACCTCTAGGTCCCAGTGATGGAGCTACCGCTGACCCAGGTCCAGCCTGGAGCTGCCCAGGAGGAGGAGGAGGATGGCTGGGAGCAAGGCAGGAGGACATCGCTCCCCCAGACTTCCCAGCGGAGGCCACGGGGTGGCAGCAGGGATCTGCTGATGGAGAGCCGGGCACCCAGCCAGGGATTGGCAGATGGGCTGCTCTGCTCCTTCCTCCCCCCCAAAAAAAGGCCATTGCAGAGGTGAGAACCCGAGGAGCAGTTTGCTAAACCTCAGAGCAGGTCTTCCTCCTGCAGAGAGGGTGAGTGGCCCTTCACAGCTCTGGGCACTGCTGCAGGACAAAGGGGACACACTAGTGACCTCCATGTGACAACCCCCTTCTCCTTAACCCTCCCTAAGGGCCCCCAAACCCCCTTCTCCCCTTCAGTGGGTCAAAGGCACCATGACCAGCAAGGCAACCAAGCCACCAGCCCCCTCTGCTCCTTGTACAGCCCCTTTGGACTTGGTTTGCTGCCAAGCTCCTGATGGACCCAGGGACTCCACCACATCTGAAGCTCACACCATCAAAAGGACCCTGATATATTCTTAATGCTGCAGAGGGACTTGAACTGGAGCCTCATCTTCATTGCTCGATGACCAACAGCAAGAACATGGCAGCAGAGAGTTGTCCCAGACCCTGCAAAGGGTTGAAGGAGGCTTTCAAACACTCCTCAGTCCTTTGGTGGAGAGCTGCATCTGAGGACAACTCTCAGACACGGTGGTCCTGCATGAGCTGTAGCTCCAGGTGCACACAACCCTCAGGTGGCAGCATGGGACAGAGCAAGGACACCAGGCTGGAGATGTGTGCAGTGAGACAGGGGCTGCAAACCTCCTGGAGAAGTTTGGGGGGTGTATTTGAAGGCACCACTGGTTGTGCTGGAGGTTGGAAGGATCAGAAATTTCACCCCAGGGCCCCGCATTGCTCATCCCCTTCCCCTTCTTCTGGTGGCCACGGGTGGGGTTGGGACCCAGCAATCAGGAGCAGAGCTCCAAGAAGGTTGCTGCCAATCCTCCCCCTCCCAGGTCCTGCCTGCACACCAGCCAGCCTGCTGCTTGCCACAATGCCCCGTTTGCTGCACAACAGAGACCTTTAAACATCAAGGCAACGTGACATTTTGGAAAGGACAGATCTTAAGAAGACATCTGAGCTTCATCATCCCACCCCTGTCAGAAACAGGCTGTGATTTATCCCCAAAAGCAACCGTGGGGACAACACTGGGCATTGCCATTGTAGTCAACAAAAAACTGACCCCAGGCTCCAATTCCAGCCCCATTCACCTGACATCCCCCAGAGTTTTTATTAGCAATTTATTTTCTCTTCCACCCCAAATGCAACGGTTCTAACAGCAGTTTTGGGCTTTGCTGGAGCTGGGTGATGCTGAGGTAGGAGGAAGGGACATCACAGCAGTGACACCCAAACCCAGCTCTACCCCAAGACCTCTCTGGGATTTCAATATGGTAAATGGACACCCAAAGGATTATTTTTTGGCTAGATGTTGGTTTTTGACCCAAAAAGTCTTGTCCCATTCAGGAAAACAGCTTTCCAAGGAGGTGAGGGGAATGAAGCCTGTCCTTCAGGGTGCTTTTCTAGACTAGTTTCCAAGCCTGATCTTGGGAAGCAAAGTAGATGAAATGCTGGACTAAGTCATCGACTGGCTGCCAACTGGTAACAAAGCAACTTTACTGTCTGGATTTAAAAACTTGGGGAAAAAAAAAACCTGGATTTACAGGGAGCAGCTGGCTCTCCTGCCTGCCCTGCTCTGCCTACAGGACTCTCTCCTCTCAGCAGCACTCTGCATGCCCTGCAGCCACAAAACACCCAACAACCTCCAGTGGGTTCCCTCCCCTGCTCCATCAAACCTGCTTTAAGCACAGCTTAAGTCCCCCTGAATTTCAGAGGACACCCTGGAGGCACCTGAGGCTGCTGACTGAGCAGGGAGGGAGGCAAACCACTCTGCTGAGGCAGCAAGGGGAGAAGAAAAGGCTTTTGGCAGAGGTCTCCAGCACCCATGCAAGGTCTGTGTGGTTTCACCAAGGTCCAGGAGCCAGTTTTAGGAGGCTCAGCTTAAAGCTGTGCCATAGTTTCAGCTCTGCCAGCCTCACTCAGCAGCAAAGGCAAGCACAGCAAGGTGCTGGTTGGTTTTAGCATGAGCCCAGCCCAGGAAGATCAACCCAAAGACACGTTCCAAAGTGACCAGGGGTTGTAACAGAGCTTTGCATCACCCTCCTCACCTTCATGAGGAGTTCATTTCCAGGGCTGACCCATCAGAGCTGCTGCACAAAACCTCGAAGCCTTCAGGAGACGAGTCCCCAAACCACCACACTCAGCCAACCTCATCCTTTCAACTCCCCAGGAACAGAGCAAGACCAAGCAGCAGCCTGATTTTCATTCTACACAGATCCCAAACCCCCTCTGCCCTCCCAGGATTTCCACCCTTTAGAAGTTAATTCCCCAACAACTTTATTTTAGAGCAATTTCCAGTTCCCATTCCCCCGCTGCGCTGGGCGATAAGTGCACGGCTCAGGCTCCTATCTGGCTCTGCCCAGCCTGGGAAGATAGTTCTACCTCTCCCCAGAAGAGCTGAGGTGAGGTTAGGAAAGTGGGTCTCTGGCTGATAAGGGAACGGGTGGTTTTGTATGCTGAGCAGACTCCCCAACTCCCCTCCCTCTACCTGGCCCCTCGCAGGCTATTTTCCATGCTGCTCTATCTCCTATCAATAGGAAACAGTCAAGTGCAGCCAGCACGTTAGAGCAAAAGACCCTTCTTCTACAGATAGTGCATCATCCAAGGCTAATAGAACCATGGGCTTGAAAATTATACAGGTAAGGGCTTGAAAATTATCCAGGTAATGGCTTAAAAAAAAATCCAACCCCCAAAAAAATGCGTCTCGAAGAAAAAAAATTCAGTTTTAAGGGACAAAGAAGCAAGAAAAATAATTTTACTGTTCCAGGAGGGGAAAAAAATCCTTTTGGAGCCTTGTTAATTTGTTTTTCTTAATGCTGAGAAGTGACTTGTGAATGTTCAATATCAGCTTTGCAGAGGGGGCCCCAATCCTGCTTTCCATTACCCCGGGCACCCTTCCAGCCAGAGCAACTGCACTGAAGTCAATGGGTTACTTTGGATTTGGGCCAAAATAATTGAGATCAAAATCTCCTCCCGGTGTTTGCGTTGTGGGGACCTGATCCTGCTCCACTGCTGTCCAAGGAATCAGGTATTGCCAGCACCACAGGCACGACCCTTCTCCCAGGGCAGGGGTGGACATCTCCCTGGGTTTTCGTGGTGCCAGAAACAGGAGACCACTCTTCAAAGACTTAAGCCAAACAATTAAATTACCTGCTTTCAACAGTTTGTCACCTCTGTCAAATATTAAGGCAAAACAATTGATTAGGGAGAGGAATTAAGAGGAAAGGATAAACCTCCCCCCTCCTTCCCAAGGAAAATTCAGAAAATTAGAATTGACTCTTGGGGGGAAAAAATATCTCCTGTCTTATTTACTGGATTCCTCCCCCCCAGCTTTATGGCACATTAGTGACCAGATTATCTTTCATCTCAGGCCCCAGAACTGGTCTCAGCTTAAAAAAAAAATGATGTTTAAAACACAGCACCAAATTAAAACAAGCCCCCACAAGCTGCACACCAAGGGACTCCTCAGAGCCACACTCAAGCCTTCAACACACCATAAAGTTCCCTCTCTTGCTGCTTCCAAACACTTTTTCAGTCTTAAAGCCAGCCTGCCAAGGACCTGCTGGACTTGGTACATCAACTGATACCTCAGCATCAGACTCAATTAAGCCAAGAGCATCTTTGATGTGCTGTGGCAGATGAGAGATCTTGTGTCCAGGCTTGGCTGGACACACAAGCAAACCACTGAGATAGATAAATAAATATACATGGCACAATTTAGATCATTTAAGAGGTTTTATCCCACTGATTTTTCCTATGGGCCCCACAATTGCAGAACTTCCACCACCACAAGCCCCACCACCACTCTCCAGGTCCAAGTTGTTGCTCCAGGTCCCAATTGTTGCTCCAAGGATGGGGAAAATCCACCCAGGGAAAACTCCCCGGGACTCCTCTCCCTGAGAGAGCAGTTCAGATGTTGATCACCCAGGGTTCCTATTAGATTTCAGTGCCAGTCGATTGCTATTTTAATAGCTGTTTAATTATTCTTCTGCCAGCCCAAGCAGCAATGATTATTCTATCAGATTAAGCACTACAGGGCTGAGCTGTGTGCAAATTTCTTTCTGTGTTTCTGAAGATTTATCTCCTTCAGACAAAAAAAGTTCTGCATTTCTTAAACTGGGATTTTTTTTTCCCCCCTCTTTAATGTCTTGTCTCATTGTGAATTGGTGGAATCACAATGAAAAAGCAGCTAGAAAAATGAGTTTTAAAAGGAAGACAAAACACCAAGTTGAATATTAGGAAAGCAAACAGCTTCATCTCATATTTAGCAAGGATTTGGAGGACTTTCCTCAAAGAAAGGACCTTACAGAAGCAGGACATACACCATGGGAAGAAAATAATCCCTCAGCCCAAGCACTTTCGGGCAGAGCTGGAGCCAGAGAGAGTTTTCAGGCTCCACGTGCAGCTTTACTACACCCAAGCACAGCTCCAAGAGCTCCCAAGTGGAGAGAGCTCCTCTTCTCCACGAGATATTGCCCAAGCTCATGGCATTGCACTAATCCAATAGCACGTGGAAATCACAGCCTAGCACTGAAATGGTACAAACCCAACCAATATAGGGAGAAAATTCCATTTGAGAAAATACCTGGCCAGCAAAGGTATCACCTACAAGAACTTAGCTCAGCATTGCTGGGAGTCCTAAGCCTGCAAGGAGTAGCAGGGTGCAGGGGGAGGCCTGGGAACCAGTCACTTCATAGCTAATAAACCATTTTCCTCCCTATTGTGGCAGCCTCCTCCCACCTCCTGACCTTTTTTTCCTCTTGGAGTAATTAGAAGCTACCTGGTGGGAATGAAAGAGGGGAATTGGAGGCTTGCTCAGGGGAGATTTAACCTTTTCTTCCCCCTGGGCTTGTTGTTTCTCTTTTTCCTCAGCACTGGAAGGGTCCAAAATTCAACCTGGCTTTCAGGAAGAGGTGCTGTTGGGGTTTCCTCTGCAGGATGGAGAACCTCCTGCAAACCACACCAGGGAAACTGCAGAATTACAACAGTTTGAAAGCTCAGGAGCAGCCCCTGGGTGGATCTGGAAACCACTATTGTCCTACAGAGCTTGTGCACAAGACAACAAGGAGCTAGCAGGAAATATTACCTTGTTTTTACTAAAAGTGCCCACTAAAGTTAAAGAAATCTATAACAAAAGGAAAAATCAAGCCTATTATTTTAAGGATGAAGCCTTCAAGCAGAAGGACTGTCTCCTACCACCACAAGGGATGTTTGCAAACCACCCTCCTCAGAAGGAAACCACATCCAGCAACAACAGGTTTAAAACCAGCTCGTATCAGGCTCCCACTACTGAGTTTTAATTGAATATTGAAAATATATCACTGAGATAATGAGGCTCCCCAGAGAGCTCAGCCTGTTCCTCCATCCACATCTTTATCTGCACTGCTGATGCTCTGGAATAACCCCTCCCAAGCCCCACAGCACAGGGCTGAGAGCAGAAAAAGCCCTTCCAGCCTGGCTGAAAGCACCTCAAGAGCTCTCACCTCCCCTACTACAAGCTTACTCACTCTGAGGGTATTTACTACAGTGCATTCCTTCCCCTCAGCTGCTCTCCCAGCACTAGTTTACCACCACCCACCTCAGAAACAACAGTGGGAGCAATAAACAGTCAGCTCAGCCACAGAAAATTAAGGAGAACCAAAACATTTTCTGTTTTTGAGAGAAATACTGATATTTTTTTTAACTATTATAATAGCTCTATTATATAAGGTCCAAGCTGAGTTCAGAGACAACACAAACAGCAAAGCTACAAAGTTATTCGTTTTTAAACCAAAAAAAAAAGCCAAGCAGTTATATAAAACCTACCTTGAGGTTGGAAAAAACACCCCAGGGAAAAAAAACCCAAAGTTTTCCAGAGCTGGGTCACTTCTGCTGCTCCACATAGACTTTTCCCTAAACTTTCTGCTAGCCTTGGAAATAAATATAAGAATTAAATCAAACATGCTCTAAGAGCTCACTTCATCTACCTGCACTCTTCACAAGCCCCAAAACAACTGATCCAAGCTCTTGGCACCTCCCCAACGAGCTCCACAACCAACCACTGGCTATAA